>NC_139762.1:72878707-72985588 GCF_965231275.1 Zosterops lateralis
ATATCCTTGCAGTAAATAGCAACCTACAGCAAGCAGTTGCAATTTGTTGATGTTGTTCATCAAGGTTTCATTGAGAACAGGTGGCTCATACCCAGGATGAGTGCATATCATCTGTATTTAAATATTCTTGATAATAGAGCATATTTATACTGTTGGATGACATTACATATAAAAGACCATTGTTTGACTGGATAATAGGATTTATACAAAAATATGCTAAGCTACCTCTTCCACTTAGGATTGGTATTGAGAAATTCTTTAAATATTATCGACTGAAATAAGATTTTCAGTAGAAAGACTTAAACAAGCAGTCAGGTCTTAGAGGAAAGGGCTTATTTTCCTAATGGGAAGCTTAATAAGAATTTGAATTATCTTACTGTCTTAAAAGCTTTGCAACCAGGATAAATGAATGCCCGTAATCAGATTTTCCTGTCTATTTGCCTGTAGGCAAAGTAACCAGGAAAAGTGCATAACAATAAACACCTAGAATACATAATAATAGCATTCCGCACTGGATTATTCAGTTTTCTCAGGTATTTCATGCAAGATTAGAAGGTGTCCTTGAATTTTTTAAATTACAGAAAAAAAAATTATAATTGCAGAAATTATCAAGGTGGTGTTTTTTTTGTTTGTTTGGTTTTTTTTGTTTGTTTGTTTGTTTGTTTGTTTGTTTTTTGTTTTCCAGTTATCTTAGATTTCCCAGCATTCTCATAGAAGGACCTCATCACTTAGGAATTGAGGTGCACCTATTATAAAATTATGTTTAAGAATTTTAGTCTGAACATTTTTTTTGTTTGTAGTGACTTCTATTGCCAGATGTACTGTGGTTGTCCACTCTGAGACAACAAGCTCCCAAACTTGAGCTAACAAATACATCCATAATCTCTTCATGGATAGTACATAGGAGACATAATTTGGATTGCATGTAAAAACTCAAGCAGTCATGACACAGAGTACCCACAGAGTAACTTTTCTAACTTCTAATACACCTAAACAAAATGTCAAATCAGTGTAAGAAATCCAAAATAATGAAAGGCTTCCATTAGCATACTCTCTCTGATAACTGAGGTGCCCTTCAAATAGACACATGCTTTGTGAAAATGAGTAATTATAAAAGACTTAATCAAAAAGCACTTAGCAGATGTTATCTCAAGCACTGCTGATACTTTTAAGTGCATTTCCAAGTGGGCAACATCAGAAACGTAATTATCTTGTAGGCAAGGAGAAAATTCACTCAATGTTAATCTAAGAAGTATTTTTTATACAACTTCAGCACTTACGTGTTCTCCAATGGCAGGTTCATAGCAGGTGAAGGAGGACGGATTTATTTTAAGGGAATGAACAGTGGAAGAAATAGAATCTTTTATCAAAATTCACTATAATAGTGCCACAAACCAGCAGTGGGATTATCCCATAAACTAAATTTGGGATTATTTTAGTTTGGAATCTAGTAACAGACATAGGAAATACCATGTTAATCTTTTTTTCCCCCTTTTTCTTCCCCCCTGTATTCCATACAATATGCTGCTAGTTTTATTTACCTGTACTGGAAATGGAGAAGGTTCAATCCTTTCTGAGCACTTTAATAGGACAGAAACAATATAATTGCATTGATTATTTTGCACTTACTTCTTGTCCTATTAGCTAATGTTTTTGCCGATCCTGATCTAGTAAAAAGAGACAGAAAAGCAACTTCCTCTGAATGAGACAGCATTCTTTCCTCAGATCTGACAATTTCATTTCAAGATGGAGTTTCTTCTCTATAGAAAAGTTTGAATATTTCTTGTGGAATTAATTTTTCTTATGGAATGTAAAGTCTGTATCCGTCCCTGTGATAATTCAGTGACACTAAAAATATTCCAGATGTCTGAATGTTCAGAGCATTCAGAACTGAGCACTTCCTCTGTCTTTCCTCTCCTTATGACTTCCTCTTTGTCCTTATGAGAAAGATTCTCTGTTGAATATTCGTTGAGTTTTTGGAGGAAAGGACATCATGACTCTTTCACCTTTGTACTTAAGCATTATCTTTCAAACATAAACTGTTCTACTTAAATTTGTTGCATGTCTTCTATTTTTTATTTTGCTAATCTCAACTCCATATTTAGTATTTCAGAATGCTTTCCTGAATATGCAATAAAATCCCTTCTTTTGAATAAAAGAATGTGAGGCATGCCTGTATCCTTCTTTTTGGTTTATGATATGTCTTCTTGAATATTTTTTTTAATTCACTGACTTTCATCTATCTTTCAACTAACACTAATCTTTCTATAAGGATTTTTAATATCTTCAAACTAGTAAAGAGATTATTTCTAACGAGCAGAACCATTTCTTCAAAGACAATGTTTTCCAGATTGTTCACAGTCTGTATTTAGCCACTCTCCTCTTTGCTGCTATTTTGACTTCTTCACTGTTGCTGCACAAACGGGCCTTTTTATGAGAAGGAGCTTCTTCACCAACCTTCTATTTATGTCTAAGTTGAGGAACTCCTCTACTCATCTACTTTTTTCTTCATGATATAAATTTGCCTCTCTTCACCTGCACACAAAGTATTTTCTTTACTGGGTTCTTGTTCCTTTCTGTTATACTTAGGTGCTTGCTTTTCAAAACATCTCCTTTGTTTTTAAATCACTTGGAGCCTCACTGGATTTCTCTAGCCAGCATAATTTTCTAGTTGCAGTTTTGACAGAAGAGTATTCAAAAACTGGTTGATATGAATATGCCTTTGCTTCTGCTGATACCATATCTGCATTATTTCTCCCTGGTTGAAATTTTCAGTGATGCCAAAATTGGAATATGACTGTGAATGTCAGAAGAGGATGCTGTGAATTTATGTCCCTAAGTGATGCTTACTTGACATATAAATCTTCTGAAATTCTGTCAGTATTCATGTCTTTCATGCACATTTAAAAGGATTTATCTTCACTGCCTAATTTCATAAATGAGACACTTATGTTTCAAATTTGCAATAAAATATTGCATTGATTATAACTTACATTATGCAAATGAGAGAGATACTAGCAATATATAAAAAGCCCATTCTTGTGTTGTGACATCAAATTTTATTTCACACAAAATAGAAAATGTGTTCATACATAGAAATAATCCTGCTTGACTCAAAGTTTGCCACCTTCAATGATAGTTGTTTGAAATGCTTCATTGCCTATAGCTTTGAGTGAGTTAAGGACATAGAAATGGTATAGCCATAATGAAAGTATATTAACATATGCAATCCAAAAACATGTTAACAGAAGCAATAACCCTCCTCCTGAACAATTCCTGGGATGAGATTCTCAAATTCAATTTATTTCTTTTGATCTAGGGAAATATAAAAAACCTGGAAAATCTGGTTATCTAAATCTGAGCAAGTAGAGTTTCATTAAATATTGGAAAAAACACAAGCCTAAGGTATTTTTCATTTTTGTTAGTAGCTTGTATGATGAAGGGATAGGTTTTGAGCACTGAAATAACAGATTTTTTAATGTTTGACCCAATTAAAATTTGTCTTGGAAGAACCCTTCTATTGGACAACAAATATATGTTTTCCATTTCCTAAACGATTGGTTTCCACCTTCCAAACGTATTACTTTATAAGGCATCATTTTTATTTGAGGTAAAAATTATAGGAGGTAGAGATATTTCCATGGAACAGAGGAAAACAGTAATTAAAAGGGCTTGCTGGCTACCAACCTGCAGAGTATAATTGCCTGAACAAAAGACTTGGGCCTATTACAGCCATCTGCCGACCCACTATGTAGCAAGACTTTTCCTAAAGTGTCCAGAAACATTTTTAGTTCCAGTGTCTCTTTTCTTGAGGACAAAACAAAACAAAAAAAAGTTTAGAATCTGTTTTACTGTCTGTTTCTCTGAATTTTATGACTCTGAAAGCCATGCAGTGAGCGATGTGTTGTTGGTGACAGCTCTGCCAAAGCTTTAGGCTTTTGCCGCTCTAGGTAAGAAAAGTAAACCCACAGTGAGAGCTGCCAGGGGCTTCAGGCCTCCCTGTGGACAGCAGCTGACACAGAGCAGCTCCCTTAGGAACAAGAGCCACTGCAGTAGCAGCATGCCTCTTTTATCTCAGGGCTCTGGCATTAATATTTTTGCGAGTCCTGTTTTGCAGTGTCTGGCAGCCAGCTTGCTCTGATCAATTACTTCTTATTTTGTCTGTGTGTAAAGCTGGCACTGAAAGGAATCTGCACAATTCTGGCAGTATAATAGTAAAACAGGTCTACTTGGTTAAGATCTAGTCAGACCCAAGTCGCAGACAATGGCGACATTCACTGTGTAAAGTAAGCACATATGCAGGGTGATGAACTTCACTCAACTAAGCCACAGAGATTTTCCTGGCAGACTTCTCATGGGTGAGCTTCCAAATTAAAAGAGGTTCTGGGCAGCTGTTAGGGTTGTGAGATCAGCCATGGAGTAAGTGAGGTTTTTTGCTTGTCTCAGGACGTAACAGCAAAGAGCAATCTGTAGGTTAGTTATGAGTACAAGCCTGGGCTAACTGAATAGGAGAAGAAATTCCACTTGGAGATCATCGAGAGGTAGGTAGGCACCATCTCTTTTGTATTTAGATCTGACACTAACTCAAAGCTTCCACTGCAATGAATGGAACCTAAGATACTATGAATTTGGGGACAAAAAATTTCCAGTCATTCATTTCAGGAAATCAATTAAAATTAATGATTATACATACTCAGAAAAAATGTGATGAGATGTGGCCTGCCTGATCAGTGTTTTATAAACCACTGTTGTATTTGATCACAAATGACACATGAAAAGAAATGATGGTTTAATACTTTGTTTCTACTTATATGTTGGATACGAGCTTCCTATGAGAGGAAGAAGAATAGTAATGTCTGGTTACTACCTCCACTACAAAAAGCAGGCTCGTATGAAATTCTAAATCAAGGAAATAGATCTCATTGGGAGTTGTTTGTATGTAATAATATACTCAAAGAACATACAGTTCCTTATCAATGATAATAAGGAATGTAAGGCTGTAAGTATCATCTTGGTCAAGAGAAATGTAAATATAGCTAAGAAATGGATAAAAAAAGTTAAAAAAATCAGTCAGTCATTAAAAAATGATGGGTTTTGGGTAAACAAAACTATTGTAAGTTAATTCAGATGAATGTTCTTGCCTTATCATGTTGCTGTAGCTTCATAGCTCAGTCTTTAGAGAACAGGCTTAGTGCCCTGTGGGTGACTTGCATTTGAAAACTAAACCAAACCCTATGTTTAATGTAGAAGCTTCTTTTATACAAGTGAGATTTTCAACTTTTCACATGATATGTTTGAATCACTAATTGCTAATTGCAGATTCCCTCACTGTTCTTTTTAGTGACATATTTGTACCAACCACTGAAAGATTATATCGAGAACATCAATTGGTGCATAAATATTTATGAATACTTAAGTGGAATAATCAAGTGTAATAAACTCTCCAGAGATACTGCCGGTATCTGAAGTGAATTTTAAGAATCATATAATGTGTACATATATGCTGTGAAAAAGGTTAACATTTGCCTTGCCAGAATCCATCTGTTATTAGAGGAATTAACTTGCTTTTGAGCTTTCCAAACAAACTTCTCTCTTTAAGCAGGTTGGTTTTTTTTTCCCTGGGTAAGAGATCTCTAGGCTAGTAAAAATAATCTTATTCCCAGTTTACTTCTCAAGAGACTTCAGTGCCAGATAGCTTGTGACTCAAAGTTTTATTAGCACTGTAGTTTTTCTCTTCAGAAGTACAGACCTTCTCTAATTTCTTATGGTTTTATTATCAGCAGAGCAGTAGGCACCTACAAGGCAACGTGTTCCACCCTATATGGCTTTTCAAGTGGAGAAGCCTCAAAAAGTGCAAAGGGAAGAGAGTTGCTCCCTGTTCTTGCTTCCCGTTAAAAAGACAAGATCTTGCTGCTGGATATCTTGAGGAATTTGCCATTGTTGTTGAAAATTTTGTGAAGTTGCCTTTTTTCCCTTCTGGGACTGAAAAAGAAGTACTGATTATCCAGTTTTATATTAGGATGTCTCTGGCAACTCACTGGCTTCCAGGAAGCATAATTACAGTAATATGTGTAATACAGAAAAACTGATTCTGCATAATGGTGACATTGATGGAGATCTTTATGAGAAAAATCTTTTTTTTTTCATATTTTGACAGAAGCTAAGACCTGGAATGCAGATATGGCCAATCCTATATATTCTCTCTTGCTGTCAGGATGCTAAGCCTCTGAAATTTAGTCATTCCAAAATCTTTCTATTTACTCATAAGTTCCAGTCAACTTAGTCTTGATAGACAAAGCTGTGTAATGTCTGCCTCATTGGAAAGAGTATTCTCCTGACTTTAGGTTTTGTCATCACCATTCCTGAACCTCAGCTTGGTCTAATGGTTTGGACTATAGCCCTTTAAATTTCTTGTCTTAGTGGAGTGATATGTTAGACTTTAATTCCAGAAGTAATATATTTTAGGAATTAGGATTATTATACATTCTTATAAAATTATTTAAAATTAAATTCTTAATCTAAATTCTACAAATTATTTCTTCCAGCTTTTTAGAACAGCAACGAGAATTTTGAGTCCAGAAACCAATCCTCTCACTCCTTAATGCACAAAAACTTCCATGAATTAAATATAAAACTAGGAATTCATTCAAATTAATCCTGTATTACTTTTTTATTAGTTGTGGTTTCAAGGCTTTGAGCCTTAATTTTTTTTTTTTTTTTTTTTATGTCATATAAAAAAATTGATGGCCCAAATACACTGATTCAATTTTGGCAGCTCTAGGCTATGATCTTGCAATGAATTCAGTGACAACAGAGATCATTACAAAAGTCAGGGATCAAGACTAGACACAAAGAAAAAGCTGAACAGATCAGGGTCAGTGGTGTGTATGCACTGAAGAACTGATTTATGTGCTCATATCCTATTAACTGTTATTAAATGCTGAAGTGATTTACTGAGTTTGTCCCTGAAAGATTTGCATTTCAACTCATGCAAAATGAGAAGCACCATCAGATATTTCCAATAGTCTCACAAGAAATTGGGAAAATATTGTCATTCCAACTGCGGCAGATCACTAAATCAAACGAAACATAAAATGCTGAGGGGTTTTTTTTTGTTGTTTTTTGTTTGGTTGGTTTTTAATATAATAACATAATCCATTTTACACCACATCTTCTCTCTCTATTTCATGCAAGGAGTTATTATAGGTAAGGAAGGAGGAAACTCTGCTATCCCTGTTCATTGACTAAGGGAATTCAGCATCCAAAGCTTGGTCTTGCATATTTCATTACCATAAAAGAGATAAATAAAAGAGTTCTGATGTTCCATTTTGATTTTAATTTCCAAAGGCATTTCATAAAGCTCTATAATATATGTTCACCCAGTGATAACATTCTCTTTAAATAACTTTCAGTATTAGTAGTGACATGATGATCTTTTTTCCCATTAAAAATGTTTTCCTCAGTGATAAATAATCAGCTTCAATGTCAATTATTTTGACTCCATTTTGTGGAGAGATGAATAACCAGGCATAGATAAATACTGCTGCAGAACAGGCTCGTGTAGATGTATAAATTTATTTTATTTGTAAACATTCATATTTAATAACAAGAAATGTATATTTGTAACCCCTTTTTTCCTACTCTTCGCATAAGAGAAACATTTAACGTGTTGCTTTAAAAGAAAGGAGCAGAACCACTTACTAACTAGGGTTTTAAGCTTTCATTTAATTTCCTTTTTCTCTTGGGCCATAAAATAACTCATGAAATATGAGATATTTAGTATGACTAATTAATCCCCATCTGATGTTTTTTCTAATATTATTACCATATTAATTAGCTAATTACCCTAACATTGCCAATGGTAATAAAATGAAAGCAATACTGCAGCCACTCTTGTTGAGATGTAGTCTAGCAGACTTCATTGCATTTAAAATATTTCTGAAGCAAATTGCACTTCTAGGGAGGGAAGATAAGACTTGCACCCTGTATCAAATCTATTTGACACCACCAGAAAGTCTAGCTACCAGGCAACTTTAAGGCAACATGCCTTTTATACCAATATGTGCAACTTGAGATATTGATATTCCCTTTCCCATCTATTAAAATAAAATAGGCACCAACAAGGTAGAATTTTTAAGACAAGGAGGAAATGTCTCAAAAAGTAAGCATATTTCACTTGAATACATAGATTAGTAGGCAGACGGATAACAGTTAAGTAATCAGACATTATTGTGATGCAATTGTTTAGAAGACTGACAAACCAGGCCAGTTTTCGAACTTCACTGAATGAACTAGTGGTACTTGCCAATCATTAATCTTGATCATTGCATATGCAAAACTGGTAGTCCTTTCTACCTATGTTCTGAATTAGCTGTGAATATAAAATAACATAGAACCAATGATCTATAATTGTTAAGAGTGGTCATGCTTCTTGGTGTTATTAATCACTAACATCCAAGTGATCAGGCTGGAGGACTCATTGATGAAGGGCCAAAACCAATGTGATTTTCTCATTTTTCTTCTCTGATTTTTCTGTAATGAAGTCTGATGCCTTTTGTTGTTTACCTCTCCTCAGAAGGGGAGTCTAACCTATGCCAATCATGTTTCTCTACCTCCCTTTTTTTTGTCAATTATCCTTTTCTGTATCCAAGGAATCCTATTTGTACTGTTTTACACTTACCTTTTCTCTGTCCTGCACTTCTACATTAACTCGACACATGCCTTTACTTGCCAACACATCCCTCTTTGCTTGCCACTTTGGTGGTCATACTGCCCATATACTTAGCAAAATGCTTATATGTTTTTTCTGGTGAAACCATGATGCAAAATATCATCAAACTGTTCTCAACAACATTAGTTTGCATATAATCATATGCAGGCAAGTCAATATTATTTATGTCCTTATCATCAGACTATTAAAATTTAAGTGCTTTAGTTACAAGGGTTAGGCAGCAGTGTGTCAGCTCATGTTGATTGCAACTGAAAATGATTATTTTGACATTTTTCTATGGTAGCTGTGCAAAGCATGTTTGGTTAACTCATCTCAGTGAATAATGAAAAAATGTTTATATATATTCAAGGTCTGAGTTCTGAAATATAAACTTACTTTATTTCAGTACAGCACTGGCAAAATGAAGAGGAAAGGCATAAAGTTTAAAACCCTCACTTTTCTTTGGCTAATAAACATCTCTTAAAACCTTCTTTCTTTTCAGCCTTCATCCACAGTAGGCTGAAAATATTAGACTTGGTTGTAGTTTTAAAGTTGTAGTGGTACTAAAGAGTGTCTCTTTTGAGTTCAATTTGTAGTCTAGTAATCTAAACTATGTTTATGAAGGTAGCCTGATGCAATCCCACAAAAAGGAAGAAGGCTGTGTCAAAATTAGGTTTGTCCTGGCACCAGTTAATGGTTCCAAGCAATCTTCACTTATTACTGTCTAAGCAGTTCCTTAGCTGTGCTCAAATCACTATACAAACAAGTCCTCATCATAGTGTAAAAGGATCAAGACAGTAGAAAAATGTTCAGTGTTTACTTCCCAATTTCATAACTGTCTCGGAGCAACCCAAATCTCAGCAGGACCTCCTGAAGTGGGTGATGCAACATTATCACCATAGAACACATGCACTCACATTAGTCATGCTACAATGACATTTAAACTGTGCTTGCTTATCTGAAGAGAAAGAAATCATAAATCCTATCTTAAGCTTTCCTAGGACTTTCTGCTTGTAGCTTTTTCACTGCAAGTTCACCTTTATTATCTTTTTTCCTCAGGTGCTTGTTCCCACTGGCTGATAATCCTAGGACCTGATATACAGCCTCCTCCAAGCTCATGGCAAAACTTGCTCTAAATAAAATGTTTTGTTTGGATTTCTGTTCCGTTCTTGTGGATAGCTAAAGGAAAGTCTTTGTCTAAAAAGTGTAATTTTCCCTCTTTATGTTCTCCAAGACACCTTGAATTATACTCTGCTGTGCAAATGAATGCATTCAAAACACCACAAGAATGAAGAAAGCAGCCTGTTTCCTGAGTTTTCTCTGGGATAAGTTCAGTGAAAACATGGGAAATCCTAACTAATTGTTTGTGCAAAGCTACTTTATATTCTTGTGTCTTAGTTTGAAAAGACAGGAGTCTGTAAAGGAAGGCAAAAGCCTCCTGTGAAGTGGGAAAGGTAAACCCCCTCCCTCCCTCCCTCCGAATTACCACAATTTCAAAATAAAAAAAAAACAGCTCTCAGGCAAAGGTATGGGAATGGGAATAATAGTTATTTACTAGAAAAAACTAAAATAGAAAAAAAAAAAGAACAACAAATGTAATTAGTACAAACAAAACTACTGATACAGTCAGAAAACCTGACACCCTGAGGAGTCAGGGTGTTGGTAAAAGTCCAGTTGGATGGTGGCTGTGCCTCCTGCAGTGGCAGATGAAATGCTGCTGAAGCAGAGATCCTGTAGAAGGGTATAGTTCTCTGTGAAGGTCTGGTGATTGAGTAGATGGGCCTGGTCCTCCTCTGGGAATCCAGCAGGGAAGAAGCTGCTTCTCTGGGAATCCAGCGAAGATGGCTGCTCCTCTGGGAATCCAGTGAAGAAAACTGGGGCCGATGGCTTAGACCAAGCTTATTTTATGCAGGTAGGAATGCTTGGTTTCTCCTTCTGGGTGGAGCATCTCACAATGGGATGATGTACCTTATCAGTCATGCAGTGAGTCACTTAATGGCCCATTAGCAGGGGACATCTTCCCGGAGGGAGACATTGTTCTTGGAAGAGATAAGATAACTGCCCCCCACCTCCAACAGATGGCAAATAGAATACATTCTTATCTCACAAATCCAGGACATCTTGTCACAGTTGAATCTCATTCACTTGCAGCATTGAGAATTGTATGTGAATGCATTTAAGAACCAGAAAGTAAGGGAAGTTAGTCTTAGAGCATAAGATACACAGAGTTTGTCTTTACAATACATTTAGTGCTTTAATCAATGATGGTGTTCTGCAGTTTAAAAGTTGTTGTTAAAGTGCATTACTTTTGAAAGGTAGAAATGGTTTTTGCAAATGTATTTATTAACTTATTTTCTCCATCTTAAAAATGAAAAAGCTATTTCCCATCCCATATGGGCATTTCCAGAGCATTTGCCATTTCACTCATCAACAGTACAGTAGATGTAAAATGACTCAAAGATGAAAAACAATACTTTGGCTAGCAGATATATTTCTCACACTCACATCTATTGAATGTCAGCTCCGTGTTATGTTTATTTCAGTAACAGGGATTTCTAAAATGTCCTTAAAATTCTTCAGCTTGTAGATAACTTTTGAAGTTGAAGGAGTTTTTCTTCTCTGCTTGTTACTGAAAAA
The DNA here is from genome assembly GCF_965231275.1 of Zosterops lateralis. Lineage (NCBI taxonomy): Eukaryota > Metazoa > Chordata > Aves > Passeriformes > Zosteropidae > Zosterops > Zosterops lateralis. The sequence goes on from NC_139762.1 coordinate 72,890,055, forward strand.
TGCTTTTATGGTTGCCAATGTAATTAATATAGTTGCATACCACATGTTGGATGATTTCACCTCTTCAAATTTTCTGATGTCATGGAGAATGCAAAAAATATGCAAAAAGAATGCAAATATGTTGCTTCACGTATTTGTCTCTCAGGCCAGTCCAGCAGTCGGCTGGACCACCCTGCTAGCTCTGATACGCCCCAACAGGACCTTTGCGTGGGTCTTGGCTCCACAGTACCTTCGCCTTGGCTGTCACGGCCGTGGTTCAAAAGAGGGGACACTCGAGGCTCGGGAAGAAGGTTTTATTTGGGGATCACAGGGGCAGTCCCTGGTCCCAGTCCTGTGCCTCAGGAGAGTGACCCAGGACCTGGTCAGCAGGGGGTTTTTGTTCATCAGAAGTCTCAGGGGTGGGTACAAGTTGCAAACCTATGAAACAAAGCAAGGTGGCTAATGCCAAATACAATACACAAACTACAACAAATCAGGTAAATTGGGGTGGGGTCTTGGGGGATCCACCAACCACTGTCCGACACCTCTCAGAAGGTCTTGGGCCTGGAGGATTGATGGACAGGAGGGGGGAGAAGATACATTGTGATGAGGGGAAAGACAATGGGATGACCAAACTCCAGGCAGAGGCTTAGGTTGTCTTGGAAACTCTTATCAACTTCTGATAAGAACATTCCAGGACAGGAGCTTTGCCTAGCTGGGGCCAAAGTCCAAGCCATACCAAACTTATAACTAAACACCTATAAAACAATTCCAGCATCCCCACACCAATACAAATTGAGGGGAGGGAGAAGTAGATATTACTATAGCTGTTTATCAGAATATCGTTCACTGTCCAGTTAAAAGTTCACTTTTTTGTCTCCTTAAAGAAGGTCTGTAATTTATTCCTGTGCCATGATGGAAGACGTACTTTCTCAATTTTCTTATGCCAGAAGAAGTCTCAGAAGATATCTCACTGAGTTGGACAAAGACTCTATTTAGCTCAATATTAAATATTTACCAGTGGCAAAACAAGTTATCGCTAGTATACGCATGATGTGTATGTAGTTATCATCACAGAGAGCATGCAAGTTTAAAGGCTGTGTACAGACCGTTCCCATCAAACTTAATTCTGTCCCAAGCTGTTGAACAAGAATTCAGAGTGCACATATCTGACTTTGTCTCTTAGAGCCTATTCATGGGTCTGTTGTCCATGAAGTTGTTTGAATGATTGCTGAATCTGATGTTACATATCTCCAAAGTTTACTGTTGCAACAAGTTCTAGAAAATTGCTTATTGTTAGATAAGCTTTAAACAATTGTTTAAAACCAATCTCCTATTAGTTTCCACTGTCCTCTGGTCCTGTTACATTTTAAATCTATAGATCAATTTATGATTTTGTAAATGTTAATCTTTATGCCTTATCAAGCAAAAATATTGGAGAAGAATGGATTGAGAGCAGTCCTGAAGAGAAAGACCTTGGGATATTGATTAATGAGAACTTGACATGTACACTTGCAGCCCAAAAAGGCAACTGTATCCTGGATCTCCTCAAAGGAAACATGGCCAGCAGGTAGAGGAAAGTGGTTCTCCTCCTCTACTCTGCTCTTGTTAGACCCCACCTGGAGTCCTGCATCCATGTCTGTAGACCCAGCATAGGAAAGATTGAATAAATTGGAGCAAGTCCAGAGGAGGTCCATGAAGATCATCGTAGAGCTGGAACACTAGTTCTGTAAAGACAGGCTGGGAAAGTGGGGGCTATTCAGCCTGGAGAAGAGAAGAATACAGGGACACCGTACAGCAGCTGGAGAAGGACTTCTATCACAAGAGCATGTAGTGATCAGACAAGAGGGAATGACTTTTAGTGGAATGAGAGTAGATTTACCATGAGGGTGGTGAAGCACAAGTGGCCCAAAGAAGCTGTGGATGTGCCATCCCAGGAAGTGTTCAAAGCCAGGTTTGATGGAACTTGGAACAATCTGATCTAGTGGAAGGTGCCTCTGTCAGTGGCATGGGCTTGGAACTACATGATCTTCTCAGTGCCTGTCAACCTAAAACATTTTATGATTCTATGATGATATCTTTTGTCCTTCCCTGAAATATCTTGAAACTCCTATAATGATTCTTGGACCAGAGCTTCTAACAGTACTCAACAGATGTGCAAACCAAAATTTTATTTAGAAGCAAAAAAAACCCCAAACTTTTTTTTTTTCCCTGAATACCCTTTCTGATTTTATTCAAAATTTTTTTTGCTTATTTTTTTGGCTACTCAGCATACTGAACTAATGATTTCAACAAATTGCCAGTGACAGCTCCAAGTTCTCTTTCCTGAATTGCACTTGCCAGCTCTGACTTCAGTCTTACTTAATATAACTTAGATACTTTCTCCTAGATGCATTACTTTTTATTTTAATAAGCTTAAATGAAGCTTACTTGCTACCATTTTGTTGAAATTCTACCTTATATCCCTATGACAGAGAGTATAAGTCAATTCTCCATACATTTAATGAGAAAGTTGACTTGCATACTTTTTTTAGATTAGTTTTGATAGGTTGTTGTTTAAACAATGCAGCATATACACTTAAGATTTTATTTTTTTATTATTGCAGCAGTCACTAATAAACTCACTTTTAAATGAACAAACCATTCCTAGCTAATTGTAAGAAAAGGTACTTTGCATACTTTTCCTGTAGATGCAGTATAAAAGCCCTGGTTCTTCTGAATATCAAAGCAGAAGCTCTGTTTGACTGTTGGCTTGCAATACTCCTATTTCTTGGGAAAGATTGGAGTTGGAGGAGCTGGAGGAATGACATAATTTTTACTTGATGATAATGCTGTATACAAACCAGGCTCTGGACCAATTGTCCTTCCCACTCATTTTGGAGAATCTTATTAAATCTTCATAAAACATAAAAATGTTGCATGCAATCCAAGAATTTTTGATGACTATGAACTTCTCAGACCTTTTCACACTAAACATAGAGACTCATTCATCTCTATGATCCTCTTTTCTCTTAAGTGATTAAAAATTTATCTAAAAAACACTCTCAAACTTCCCATATATTGCAAGTCCACCAAAATCAGGTTGTTCTATGTGCTTCAGTGAGTAAAAGGCAGCATGCCAGGGCTGTCCAGTGACCAGTTCCTCTTTCCCTGGGGAGGATGTATTTTTCAGGATTTGACAAGTATCACTTACTCACAGGACCTTACAGTCCAGAAGTGCTCCAGCTGAAAATTAATTTAGCAGGGATATGAGATATCTGCAATAAGAAATAGGATAATAAAGGGATCTAATCTTAGTTATTCCAAGTGCCTCACTTAGCTGCTCCTAAGGTTAGGAACCTAGACTGGTCTGGAATCATTAAACTCCAGGCAAATCTGTCTCAACAGCAAATACCAGTTCTGCCTCGCAGTATGAACAGCCATTCTTCCTGGAATTGCCTTTGGACCAGAGGAGAGAATAATTTTTTTTATTTAGTTCTTCTTTACAAGATAGGTATGTTCCCAGAAACAGCAAATACACATACATTTCCATCATTATCAATAGCAACTGTCTGGCTGAAGTTGTTTTGTTGTAATGCAAAGTTCTCTTTCTTACACTGAGATAAATCCAGAATAACACACAGTGAGCTCCCTGAGAACAGAATCTGACCCATGCTTTCAATTACCTGGCATTTTTCTAGTGAAAACAGTACAACAACCTTCAGTATTAAATATGAACGTTCCATTTTTTCTGTGTTTATGAATTAAAATCTCCTTCAGCAGCTCAAACTCCCTGTAAATTTTTACCTGTATGAATAAAATATTTCTAAATCCCTTGGATTCACTGAAAAGAAATTAATTAAAGTTTGTATCTATGTATCTATGAGAGCAGATGAAATCGTAGAAGCTGAGCCTAAAGATCTCAGAAATATCATAAAATGCTCTTCATAGAAACACAGAATCACAGAATACCAAGCTTGAAAGGGACTTCAGTGATGACCTGGTTCCATTCTTGGAAAAAGCACAGACAAGATGGCCCAGCACCCTGTTCTGCCAAATCTTGTCCAACACTGGGGAATTCTCTATTTCCCTGGGGAGATTATTCCCATGGTTGATTTTTCTCACCATGAAAAATTGTCCTCTTGTGTCGGATCAGAATCTCCCCAGGTGTAACTCAAACTCATCACCACTCATCTGTTCCATGTGACTCCTTGTTAAAATGGAGTCTCCATCTTCCTTGTAGTCACTCTTCAAATAGTGGCACACAGTGATAAGGCTTACTCTAAACCTTCTCTTCTAAAGGCTGAATAAACCCAACTCTCTCAGCCTTTCCTCATATATCAGGCTTCCCAGTCCTTTCATTATCTTTGGAATCCTTCTCTGGACCCTTTTCCAAACTGCCCACTTCTTTTTTGCACAGCAGGGACCAAAAGTGAACACATTATTCCAGGTGTGGCCTGACAAACCCTGAATACATTTGGTTAATGACTTCTCTATCTCTGCTGGGGATGCCCTTGTTGATGCAGTTCAGCATCCCATTGGAATGTTTTGGTGCAGCAGCACATTCATATTGAGCTTGTTGGCCATAAGGATCCCTATTCCCCTTCTAAAGAATCATTGCCAAGCTGGGTAGATCCCAGTCTGTGCTGGGCTTCTAGGATATGTTTTCCTAGGTGCACTTCTGTTGCTGAACTTTGTAAGGTTCTTGTTGGCTCACTCGTCCATCCTATCCAAATCTTCCTGGAAGGTGGCTTTCCTTGCCAAAGTAGCTATTGGAAAACTTTAGAATAACCTTGAGTGGATCCCACATGGCCCCATTGATTTGTGTTGGTCTACTTGGTGTAGCAGGCTGTTGATCATTTCCCCTGATATTCTGGAGGTTCCATTCTGCTCCCTGTCTCTGTCTTTCAGCTTGGGAAACTGGATACCCTGAGAAAAATTGGTCATGCTATTAAAGACTGAGGCAAAGGAACCATTAAGTACTTCTACCTTTTCTTCATCCTTTGGCAATATGTTTCCTCTTGCATTCAATAAACTGTGGAGATTCTCCTTAGCTCTCCTTTTGTTGCTGATACATTTGCAGTAACAATTTTTGTTATCATTAATGACAGTAGCCAGATTAAGTTCTAGCTGTGTTTTGGTTCTTCTAGTTGTCCTTCTGCATAACCTCACAGCATCCTTGTACTCCTACTGAATTGTTTGCCTCTTCTTCCAAAGCTCATAAACTCTTTTTCTTTCCTTGAGATCAAACCAAGGCTCTCTGCTCCACCAGGCCAGTGATCCTCCCCACAAATTCATCTTTGTATTCCTCATTAGGGTACCCTTGATCCCATCTCACCAGTCACTTTAGGAATGTATTAAACTGTCTGGGGGCAAATATCAGTCCCAAGGGGGACCCCACTTGTGACAAGCAGCCAGTTTGAAAAGGGGCATTTCCCACCATTCTCTCACCCCATCCCAATCACACAGATATCTTGTCTAGACCACAGTGCCTCAGTTTCTCCAGTAGGAGGCTGTGAGGAACTGTGTTGAAGGCCTTGACTTAATTGTACTGGATAAAAGCACCTTTCCTAAAAGGAGATAATGGATCTGTTGTTGGTTTCAGAGCAGTTCTTAGAGGCCGAGTGTCTTGAACTGTCACAAAATGTTGCATCCATCTTATCTATTAACAGCCTAGGAAAAACCATTTCAGAATGCAAAAAGTATGAGACTGGAGTTCACTTCTCAGGGTTACAGCTTCTAATGGACTGACTGTCACTGATAAGAAAATGATGGAGGAGCACAATGTTCTCGCAATCTCATTAGCTGGATATATTGTGTGATGCTGAAGTTACCAACCTGCAGAATACTAACACACAGCAGCTGCAAAAGAGTGAAGGAGAAAGCAATTTAAAGTTATACATGAAACTTTTATACTCTAGTTGTTTCTCTGAAATAACAGTTTGCAGGGCTTTTTTGTTTGGTTTTGTTTGCTTGCTTGTTTTGTATTCTGTGCTTATCTCTTTTAAGACACAGTTTAGTTGATGTTAATATTATTATACTAAAAAGCCCTCAATGACAACCAATTGGTAAACCAACCAACCCAAACTCCATCAACACAGAGAGTATTTCTTGGATGTGTTTTCTTGATCCAAGAATTTTTTTTTTTCATCTCATTTCATCCCTTATGTCAGATATGTCAGTGATGCTGCCTTTTTATTTTATTTTTTTTTCAGAAAAGGTTTTGAAAATACCCAATAAAGCACAAATGAGGTTCCCTCCTTAAAATTATTTGACTGTCTAATAAAGACATTAGAATGTAAATGTGACATTTCTTATCTAGGGGAAAATCTAACACAGAGGCTGACCTGCAATTATTTATACATTTGTAGTAAGCCCACCAATGATGTTTTGAAATTGGATGCCACATGTATTGCTAAATATTATGTAAATACCCTTCCATACATCTTCAGCCTAAATCAATAATTTTCCTCTTAAGGTAGAACAATTTTGATGCAATAAAAACTCTCATTCATAAGCCTTTCAGAGACAACTCTGTAGAAGAAATGTGGACTGAAAAACCAGAAACAATGAATTATTTATGTCTTTTACTTCAAACTACTCAATCTGGGCTTGTATAAAATGGGCTAAACCAGATATTTCAGGTCGTAGTACTTGGCAGTTACTAGCAAACAACCACCTGTGATAATCTTGTCTCTGCACTAGTTTTAATACAATTTTGCAACAGATTTTTGTAAGTTCTTAAGGACTTTGTTTCTATGGTCTTGTTGGATCATGCTTCATGGACCTCATGAGCCTGGAATAATTTGATTCTGGCTGTTCCCCTGACTGATGTTGTCATCTCCATCATACCTTTAATGAAAAATGCACGTGGGCTAGAGATACTGTTCCAGCTACATCCTAGTGCTTTCCCAGCAACAGGAGCTAATATGATCTCTCCATGTAGTTCAGAAATGACCCATGGGAAAATTCTAGAACTACAGGATAACACTCAGGTTAGAAGCAGGTATTTTGTGTTTGCTGTTAGTTGGGAACTCAGAGTCACAATTAGGTATATAAATCTTTATTGCTATAGAAGGGAAGGTACATATATTTCAAAATGCATCACTTGAGAAATCAGGGTAATCTGTACATCCAGGTCTCTGTGGAGTTCCTAGCATGGTCAAGAACTGTTTTTACCCAAAGACTTTTAAAGATTTACCCATGTATTTTGCAGATATTCCCTCAAAAGCTTTCAAGCATATGGTGGCAAATTTCTTTTAAGAGTGTTGTAGTCCATTTTATCTGAGGTTAGTTCAGATGTTTGTAAATGCTAGTTTCATTTTACATATGTAACAACACAAACTGTACCCACGTATGCTAATTTGCATATGACTGAACTGTAAAAATGTTAACTTTTTTTTAAAATAGATGATTTTGATAAAGAAATAGAAAAATGCTGCACTCAAAATAGTGATATCAAAAATGAATGTACAAAAGAAGGTATCAGAACACACAAATATTCCAAATAATCATAGAATATCCCAAGTTGGAAGGCCCCACAGAGGTCATCAAAGTTCAACTCCTTGCCCTGCACAAAATAGTCCCAAAATCACATCATGTTTCTGACAAGGCTGTCCATACTCTTGTCCATACTCAGTTGTCCATGCCAGGCCTAGTAACATGATCCCTTCCCTTGGGACCTTGTTCAGCGCTTTGTTTAAATTCCCTCTGGTTGAAAACCCTTTTCCTAATATTCAGCCTAAACCTCCTCTCATGACACAACACCAGGCGATTCCCTCAGGTCCTGTCACTGGTCACTATGGAGAGATCAGTGCCTGCTCCTCCTCTTCCCCTCACCAGGAATCTGTCATTGCAGTGAGTTTTCCCCTCAGTCTCCCCCAGGCTGAACAGACCAAGTGACCTCAGCCATCCCTCACATGGCTTCCCCTCCAGACCCTTCACCATCTTTGTAGCCCTCTCTCGGACTCTCTCTAATAGCTTTATTTCTTTCTTATACTGTGGTGTCCAAAACTAAACACAGCACTCAAGACAAGGCCTCACCAACTCAAAGTGGGAATGTCATCCTGTGTTTCCTTTCTTTATAGTTAATGAAAGAGCTGTGGAACCAGAAATTAATTTCCCTCTTTATTCTCATATGCATCACTGTACATTCTATATCAATACCAACAACGGACTGTAAAGCTTGCTTTCTAGACTAGAATAAAATGTCTACACCCTTTAATTTAGAGTGAGGTGACAGAACCTAATTCTGTTTTCTAGAATATTCTATGCAATCATCATATCGAACTTAAAACAACCAACCTGCTCTATTACAGTGTTTCTACTGGTATTTCTAAGGTAAGAAGGAGTCATTAGAATAATTTGCAAATACCTGACGACAGAATTACCAGAAGAATATAGGTCTTCACAATACTGCTTGCGATTTTATTTTATTTATTTATTTTTTTTTGTTTTAATTTGCTTGCGTCTATCTTATAGCCAAGTAGACATGGTAAGATAGATTATTGTTCTCTATAGAAACAAAATAAAATGAGACGTCTCTTAGTTACATGAATATCAAAAAAATCTTACCAAATTTATGAAAATTTCAAATCACCCCTTTGAACTAGAGAAAATCCTATTCCTCAATGCTCACAGTAAAGAAATAGGTAAAACATAGGAAGCTTTCTATACCTGTAAAACAACCTTCATATCCTTTGGTTGCCTCATGCACCTCACATAATCTTTATGGAAATGTCATGACACGCTTCTCTCATTCAACAGAGGACTGGAGGAAGAGTTTTTCTGACAGAAACTAGAATCTCAAGCTTTAAGTATACAACAGAAGCAAAGAGCTAGAGAAGCAGAAGCTAATATTGTCAAAACTGATTTTTTTTTTAAACTATGTTTTTTTTTAAACTATCCCAGGACTCAACCTAATTTAGGGAAGGCTTCTGTGGTTTTCTTACACAGAATAAAAATGCTGCGAGCTTGAGCAGGGTTTGAGCTAAACAGAATCAAACATATTAAGCCTTCTGGAGGCAAAGCTAATACGTAAAAGATGTTTACTCTGGATCATTTGTTTGATTTCATAGCAAACCTTAATGCTTCCTTTGAATATTTTAAAACCAAATTTCTTTTGAACTTGCATTTCTGCCTTCCTCTTTCAATAGTATTTGATTTAAGGTTTTCAAGGGCACATTCACTCTTTTGTTTGAAATGATGCCAAAGTCCTTAAAGTCTCTAGTGAGAGAATATATTAGTTAGAAAAAGTGGGAATGAGTAAGAGTTTTCTGATATTCTTATCAGAAAGAGCTGTAAACCATTCCCCAAATGCACACTTCAAATGAAAAATTTAATTTGAGTTTTAAATTTGAAAAATGCTGACAAGTCTTATTCTTAGGCTTCAACAATTGCATATGTGCTCTTGTTTGTTTGTTCATTTGTCTGTTTAAAGGAGCTTTGATACCCTTGAGGGATTAAGATGAAATGGCTGAACTGAATATTAATTGAAACTGGTCAATGCATTTTGTGGAGTAAAAATCCCAGCTCAAGCATGTGATTAAATATTTCAACCTTACAATTGAATCTCTGCATGGCCATAAATATTTTTTGAAATTAAACCCCAGGTTGATGATAGAAAGCGATTTACACCTGTCACATGATTGGACTTTTATGAGTTAATTTTCTCTAGCTTTTGAAGTATTCACTCTCTTGAGTGCTTATTATCTTTTTGCTTGGCTATTTTTGTCATGTAGAATTATTTAAATCAGAAAAAGATGATTGGTTATGCTGGAAAATGTAACAAAGTTCAGTGTCATGTTTTAGTACATGGTAAATGTCTTTTAGTGAGAAATGTATGAAAGAGTATTTCTGTGAATACTGTTCTTTAAAACACTTTTGACTTTGTTCTTTGTATTCTAGATTGGTTACATTTTTGAAAATATCCCTCACGTCACTAAAAATAGGAACTCGGAAATGCTCTGAGATGGTTTTGAATGAAGTACAGCTGCAATTCCAATTTCTCATTTAACTTATTTTTTTTCCTATGGTCTTGTTAACCAGTTCTTCCTTTATCAGAGAGGGGAATAAATTCACCCATTACAATGATTTGAATTTTTATAAGAGCTCACTGTTTATGTAAATAGCCTATACATGACAAGCTTACTTTTTAATCTTTTATCTAGACTATTATATCTTCTTGGTATGGTGGGAGCTATACCAAGCTACTTGCCAGCTACTGAAACAGCCCAGCACATTCTGACACTCAGATTTCCATCATGGCAGGTATTTTTTATGCAGCATGAAGTGTTGTGGCAAGCTCTTTCTGCTTATGAGACCTTATGTCACCTGGAACAAAGCAGCCCCTGGCAGATACCAATGATGAGCTGATTCCTTGCCTCTTCCCTCAGCTCATTATTCACTTGCAAGAAAAGTGGAATCATCCCAGCTATTTGCTGCTTTCCAAGTCACAGTGACCTAATTGACTAGGATCGCTGTGAAAAAATATCATCAGTGAGTTGTTTATTGCCTTTAAAACCTCATTTTTGTAAACCCCCAAATTATTCAGGAATAAAAAATGTATATTGTAGTTACATCTGAGGGACAAACAGAATTTTAACCTTCTAATCTACATTTTTGAGACACATTATGTTGTTGTTAGTAGGACTAAAAAGAAATCCATTTTATGCTAGTGTTAATTATCCCTAGGCAAATACTAGTAAGAAGAGCTTCATCTAACATGATTATTAAATGTTGATTTTTAATTAAGAGATATTTGCAATAGAAAAGGAGCTTTCATCTATGTAGAAAGGATATTCTTAAAACATTTTAATTTCTACTTTTTACGCTACTTCATTTTTTAATTACTATATTTTCTTTTACAGTAAATTTTAGCAGAATATAAATTCAAGAGGTAGTTTTTTATAACATCTTTTTAATAGTTACTATTGTGAAAACTGGGCACTCTGACCCTAATTAACATTGTATTCTATTTTTCACTGTCTGAAGGGACCAGCTAAATTTTCCTGGCTGATCACAATCAAAAGCTTGTTTGTTTAGCAATCATTATTATAATAAAAAGAGAGTGAGTGAGAAGGAGGGAGAGACTATTTATATAAGTGTCTGTGCCCATACCACAGAGACATCTGCTTTCAAAACAGAAAGAAAAGGTCTCTCATCTCCCAGTGATGCTAATGGAAGTTCTTCAGCTAAATCCCTGAACTTCCCTTTGAAAACATACACCTAACATAGATATAAAAGTGTAGGTTTTTTCTTTCTTTCAGCAAAGAGAAAGTCTGGTCAGATTTATCAGATTTATTTTGCCCCTCCCCTCATTCTGATACATTATCTGGGTGGGCTTCTCATTCTGATACATTATCTGGGTGGGCTTTGTGAAAACTCTGCTGAGAGACATATTTACAATCTTTTCTACAAAAACAATTCTCTTTAGTTCAGAAATAAAGGCAGGCTTCATCTGCTTGGTGTTTTTTTGTTTGTTTGGGTTTTTTTTTTTTTTTTTTTTTTTTTTTTTTTTTTTTTTTTTTTTTTTTTAATGCTGGTAAATTCTCTTTTCTTTTTTTCCCCTGAAGCAGATATCTACAAGGTTGAGGTGAAACTGTGATATAAATTTGTGTCATCATTAGGAGAAGGGAAGTCACCCAGTTGGGACCTTGGAGGATCCAAAAGGGAACACTCCGAGCAAAAATTTTCCAGTCTTTATTGTTCCCTTGCAGAAAATGTCATCAGTATGTTGAAATGAAGCAGGGCTGGAGAAGTTGCGCTTCACAACTTGTTGGGGTAATCTGCAGTGTCAATTCCTGCTTAAGGGGAAGAGCAGGCTGCCCACTGGGACTGGCTTCTGAGGGAATGCTGGGTCAGAAGCCAAATGTATAACCAGAAAAGAAAGTTTATTTTTCCTGTAGCAGAGAGGAACCATTTGAAAATAAGATTGCACAAGAAAGTCGAAACAGGTTTTCACTAGTGACTCAATTTGTACTGTGTTTTCCACTCAAGAATGTTTCTTAAAATATTGTGGCATTGTTCTTTTCATTTATTTAATAGGGTAGTATAATTAATTTTTGGCATCAAATTCACTTCTTGTTATAATAAATTTATTAAATTTTATTAATATTTTATTTAAGTATTCATATTTATATCTGTAAAGCAATTTTTAAAAAATATTTTTGTTTTCTTTATAGAATACATCTTCAAATTTCAACTTTCAACTCAATCTTAGATCCAAGACAACCATCCAATTGTCAAATTTTCCCTGGAGAGCTAATTCTGGTGTTTGCGCTAGTTCTATTCTCTGTGATGGACGTCTATCTGTGCCAAAACAGTAAACTTCTAGAATTTATAGAATAATTGATTATCTCAGTTAAGAAGTTAGAAAATGTGTAATGATTACGAGTATCAGGAAGGAAAACAAAACCAAAGCATTATCCTCCTTAATATTAACAAAACCATGCATTTTTAACGTCATACACCTTTAGAAGAGCTACATTTTTGTAAGATAAAAGCTGATTTATTCTGTTTACATCTCATACTTAATTCAGAAAGACTGAAATATTAAAGAGGAGTTGTAATTATTTTCTTTTTTTCTATTCAGTGTTAACTTCACAGTAGAAGGAATATGGAGACTATTTTCCATTTGTGTTGTAATTTACTGTTAGAGAAAGATTATGTATTAAAGATAAACCATGATTAAATGTATACAAAAGTGTATATACATAATATCTCAATTCTTTTTCATGTTGATGTTGTGTGAAGGTGGAAACCTTACTTCCATTGAGAAGCTGGAGACAGCTGGGTGCAAAAGGCAGCATTTGCAGCTATTTTCACATTTCTGCTTAGGGTTTACAGAAAATAGCCTATACCTTCCACAGATCACCACTGCAACAGAAATGTCTTTTTCATTTGTTTTTATTCATTTCTCTTTCATTAAAAAAACATTATCTACTCTTCAAATCTACATTTATATAAGACTTATATAAGTCTTATATAATTCACGTTTGCCACTCAAACTTAGTTGCAGATCATCACCCAGATGCGTCACACTACTGAAGTTTTACACTTTTTAAATTATAGAAACTGTTCTTGATGAAAAAATATTCATTATGTGGTTTAAAAAGCAATTTTCCATTAGAAACTCTTTACTGTTTTCTATCAGTTTTAAAGATTTCCTTGATAATTTACAGTATATATAAGAATCATATTTAAAAACTGTAAAGACAGTCAGACTCTTTGTCACAAATGTTCCAAAAGTACTCTCAAAATACTTACAGAATGTTAAATCAGTATCTTAACATTGAATATAAAAAGAAGGAATCCAAGAATACTTCAGAGCCCTGATTACTGCTATTGAATAGTCCATCTATGTTCCAACCTGTAATAAGCTGAGACCTCACAGTCCTTTCTTCCCTTCTCCTGCTCTCCACTTTCCACTTTACTTAACTCTGATCACATGGAGCTAAAGCTGACTACAAACTATCAAAGGTTTACACAGAGATAGCTAATGGCAAATGCTAACTTTAAAATCTTGATTCCCCAAAAGCAGTAAAAGGTGTTTTAAATCCTAATGACTTCTACATATCCTAGAGTACCCTAAGTATTAACTCATATTAAGGAGAAATGGTGAATCAAAAGCATTCTCAAAGGCAGTTTTGATCATGGTAAACAATATTTTTTCACTGACTTCAAGCATTTTATCCAGTATGCTAATTTTTCAGTAATTTTCCAAGGAGGAAACTGTTCTTCAGGTTTGTATTTTTCTTGTCTTCACTGGTAAACAATGATGAGTCAGTCTGATTAACTGAAAGAAATAGCTCAACATGTGTGGCCTTTATATCTAAAAGGAAATATTTCCACTTTTCCTGTATGGAAAACTTATCTCTACTGTTTTGATTGGCTTTTCTTAAGCTGAAACTCAACATACTATGTGAGTAGTGCATAAAAACCCAATCACTTGCTTTCAATCCACTGAAATTTTTACCATTTTTCCTTGAAGTTCCTCTGAGAACTATGAACTTTTCAAAATACATAAGTATTAACATTCTAAACCTCCTAGCACCAGAAACAGTGAGAGTCTTCCCCTTTGCACCCTATTCTTTGGTGCTACAAAACATTGCCTAAAACAATGAGGCACTCACTACTAATAACAGAACCCTGTTTTCTTAACACCTCCTGCAACTGCAGGTCAATGAGTGACAGAACAAGATTACGAACCTTGCCTTCAGAAAACACATCTAAACTCTGCCAGGACCTGACTGCAATCACTAGGAATGACAAACTCTCAACACTTGCAATCTTACCAGGTGGCAGAAATACCACAACCAAAAAACCCAGCTTGTCACCATCCCTGAAAATAAATGTGAAAAGGAGAAATCAGACTCTTCTCAGTTCTAATATTTACAGGAGGAGTGACAATTTCCCTCCCAAGTTGTCAGTCAAGATTTTATTACATTGCTTTTCAATTTTTTTGGTTAATGTAAAGGTGCAAATGAACCCACCATTTTTATGTAGGCAAAAGATGAAGTGTTTGGTCTAATTTGTTCATCCTACCTCAAGAAATAGTCTCCCTTGAAATCAAAATTCGTGAATCTCTGTATATTTACAGCTTATATACTTCTAAATAATCAGTCATCTCCACTTCAGGACGTGGGTTTATTTTGTTACATAGCATTTTCCTGGTTTTCTCTTATCTTCTTTATTTCTTACTTCAATATTTAATACTTTACCTTGAGAAGCAACCACAAAAAAATCTGCCTTTAAAGGACATATAAATTAATAGAACAGTACTATTCAAGGAGTACAATGAAAAGTCTGTCCCCTATTATTTTGAGGGTTTTTTCTTGCTAAAATAGAATATTATTTTCTCAGCATGAGTAAATTATCTTTATTTTCCTCAGTTTCTGACATATAATTAACTCCTTGCAATTTCGTGCAGATACAAATTTCTAAATTATCTCCCTTATTTGTATAATGGGAGTCAATTTAATGTGTACTACAAGGATTCTTCTCTGCATAGAACTCTATTTCCCACAGGATTTTAAATTTGATTATTGTTTTAAATTCCAGCCTTTTAAATACATACAATAGACCTAACTAAATCAAAAGGAGTCTTTGCACAAAGTACTGACACTCAATTCACTGGACACCTTATAAGCTCTTTCAAATCTCAATTGCAGCAGTCCTTAGCCAATTCTTCAAATCTTTGGAAAACATTTCTCTTGAAACTTTGTCTTAGTTTTTGCACTAAGGAGAGACGGTACCAGTAAAGACACGTGGTATTACAAAAATGATACATAGAACTGAGCAGGATCATTCTGAAAGACAGCTTAATATATATCCACTGTTCTACAAAAGTGGTAGTTTGACCTCTTGCATTGTTAGCTCTGCAATCTTCCTTTATGCCCTCAAGTGACTTTTGAAATTCTAGTGTGACTGCCATTCTTACAGACCATAGGGACAACGTATTCCCTATCTAAAATAATGAAGTTGAAGGAACTTTTTTCCCAACAATACTCTTTACAAGATCATTTTAGAGCAATATCAGCTTATTAGAAACTAAATTAGTCCTTAGTTACAGTGAATATGAGTAAATACCTCTCTTCTTTCTTCTGTATCTCTTGCATTTTTTATATGTAACCAATATTTGTCATAAACAATTAACATCTCATTAAATTTTATTAGAATTTCACTTGTTGAGAGAAAGAGTGGTGGCAGAAAGAAATTTTGTTCATAGATTTCAAACTTATTCTTTTTTAACTTTCTTAAGAAACCCAGAGAGAGGAATCTAATGGTTTTTCACTGTGTTGGATTGTATGATTTCCTTCAGCGTTTGCCATTTAAAAATAGACAGAACCAGATGTGTTACACATTTAGGTATTTGTGTTTCACTTACTAAAATCTTGTCAGTATCTACTTTCTGATTTGCCATGCTTTTGATTTCATGTAGAAGGTCATATATTTAGATGTAAGTATGGTGGGTGCTCACAGATGAGTCCATGGGATGTACTCATATCTGCCTATTTCTCTCTAGCTGACTGTTTTTTTCCCCAAAAAGTCCTGCAAGAAGTATTCTGTAAGATTTTTTGCTGATAATGTTATCTATATGCTATCTGTATGGTACTGATAATGTACCTGAATGGTTGAAGCAGCACCAGAAAAGCAAGGTGTTGGCAGGATTATTCCATGTTCTTATGCTGTATACATCAATAACTCAGCTTTGCTTTCCCCAGTTATGTAATTAACTTCTGTAAGTGGAGCATATCCTTTTTTAAAACAATGAACCTTAAGCAGGACCTTAAGACTTATTGTGTCCTCTTCCACTCTTTCCCTTGATTTAAATTCCCATAATGTTAGGACTGTTGTATTTCATTCCTACATTTCATAATGTAGTTTTTGATTTTTTTGACATTTTATATCCTCTTTATATATTCTGACTTTTGAGTTGTTATAATATTGATTGTTCAGGTCTTTATTAGTAATACTAACAGAACCAAAAAACCCTCAAGTTGAATTCCAATATTTTCAACAACTCATTTGCCCATCCAAAGAAATGGAATCCTCTTCTTGATGCCATCTTAGGTTTTTATATTATAAAATATTTAATGGCAGTATAAGGAATGAATAGGCTCCCTAACTTGTAATCTGTTCAATCAAACAAGAGTAGCATCTCTATGGTAAAATAATATTTTTCTTCAGAATCTAAGAACTTTATTAATCTAATTTCTGAAATAATTTATTGAAAAGTTTTGTGTCTCTGGTGACTTCCACAGCATATCCTCTTCCTATCAGAAAAAATGCTTCTATTTTCTTGAACTTTTATCTGGAATATTCTCTGCCTACCTTAAGGGAATATTATCCTTATTTAGTTGAACGATTTTCTTTTTCTTTAAGTGAGTATATTATGGATCTCAGCGAAGATCAATTGACTATCTTCAAGTAAAATTGCTAACTTCTCTGAGTCATAATTACTTTTCAGTGACTCTAAATCATCTGTTGTTTTAAAAATAGCTCTCATGAACACTGCTGCAAATTCTTCAAACCTGTGTTTGATGCACCTTATAAAGAAGCTAGTTTCTCTTTACCTTGTGTGGATGGTTTTGTTCTGGTTGGCTGTACTAACTGTTATGCTCTTGAATCAAGCATGCAATTTCTTTAGGCATGGCTGCTTCCCTCATTACCTAGGACATAATGTCTTAGAACAAAGCAAACCAATGTGAAACCAAGGTTAGCTAGGGAAGAGAAATTCTGGATGTCCTGATCTAGAGAGAGACTAAATGTACTTGAAGAACAAAGAACAGAAAATAGAGCATGTCTGCAGGGAATTCTGTACATGAGAATTCTATATTCAGTAAGATGTTTCCACCATGGAGATGACCTTTACTACAATTTTACAAGGCATATGTGATACATGATATAAATAATTCCTTATTTTTCAAAACCAGGTAAATAAAATTAGTAAATTAACTTTTCATTTCTTATTTTTCATCAGAATAGAAAAAAAAAATCAAAAATTTGAGCTATGCTAAAGAGATATTTCTTGGAAAAAAAGAAAAAAACATAAAAAAGAAGTCATAAATAAGTTAAAACAGAAATGCTTTGGGAAATAAACCAGAGTGATTTCATTTATTATGAAACAGGTACAACTGCTAATTTAGTGAAATGGTGGCAGCTTTTATAGGTAGTATTTGTTTAATCATCTGGATTTTGTTTCACCATTTCTCGATGGACAGCTATTAACAGAAATCCTTTACTTGACTATATGTAATTGTGTGAAAGTAGAATTGTTGTAAGCAAATACCTTCTATATCTTTAACAATAGATAGAATTGTTTTTTAAAGTGAACCTGAGGTGTGTGTGGGGGGATGTGGGGTGTGGTGGTGGGCATTGTTAAACAAACAAAAAGATAAGAGATTCAAGGAACCTGGCAAAGCATGTCTTTGTTGTGCATCTGCTTGTTCCTGTCTGTCTTATTGTTCCCTTGATATTACATTGACAAATCAAGAAAAAAACAATATCTCCTAGAAACAAAATACCTTAAATTGGTGAGTAATTAGTCAGAACATGTAAAACAGAATATAAAAAATAGTCTTCTGAGAAGTAATATCAGCAACCTGATTTTTCTCTAGTATTAAGTTGCTTTCTTTCTTCCGTTTACACCATGTTCCTGGTAATATATATTTTGATGGAATTCCTTTTCACATTTATCAGCTACTCAGGTTTTCCAAAATTGTGTTCCAATTTTCTTTTTATTATTGGACACTAGATCTACCCTGTCAAAATGATTTCTTTTATTGATTATTCCAACTCTAATTATAGCATAGGACACATGAATTTATTCTATTAAGACTACCTCCAAAAAATATCTTCTGGAATCATAGATTTTTTGCTCATCTATATGCATTAATCACAATTACAGGTTTTTATTGACTACTTCTCTCCCATTATAGTACAAATAGGTACTGTTTGGGGGATTTGTTTCTTGTAAAGCCAACCTATTTAAAGAGCCTGTACAGCTGCAAGATTAAGTTTAAATTATTAGTCAGGGGACATCTATTTTTCAAATCCAATGTATTACTGAATGCTTATAAGTAAATAATGAATACAAGTTTGCATAATTAATTATTTTCTCATCTGTTATTTTTTTATTATTATTTTTCATACTTAAAGGTTTCACAAAAAAGTGCTCCAAGTAGAAAAAAATTCTTTAAATGCTTATTGCAAATTATAGCTTATTCCAATAGACTAATTTATTGCAACTGAACAAAAGAGTTTATTAAATATTAATTTTCTTCTATCTTCACAGATATTAGTGATTTAAGTTTGGCTATAGTATAATCAATTACAGTGAAACATGCTGTGAAAAAGTGAGCCTAGCACATTAATTTAATCTATTTTAGCTACTCCTGCTGTCTCCAAAATCATTTCTATGGTTACAAGGCATTTGTCAAAGATTTCTAAAAGAAAACATCCTGTGCTGCTGATCCTTCTCTAAATAAGGCTAGCATTTTATTATTCTCTCTTGAAATACCTAGTTTGGGATTTCTGTATCTCTAAACATTTCCCCCTCAGTAGAGGAGAATTAAAACATTGTCATCAATTGACATTTTCTATTGACAAAATGCATGGTAGCTGCTTGCAAAACAGATACAAGACACATGCAAATATTTCTAAGTAGCTTGGAGAACTTGACATGTCTCATCTGAGATATCAAAGTACTCAGTTTCTTTTCACCCTTTCAGGAGACACGCTGACAGAATCCACCATGGCTTTTAGAGCTGTAGACTTCAATTGTAGGCTGACATGAATATAAATTGACACCTATAAAATCAAGAAGGCAGGAAGGAAAAGACTGTAATTGTAATCTCTTAAATATGAACCTATACCAACTTTTATCCTGAATTTGATACAGCTCATGTGTGGTCCCAAGTGATAAAAACTTTTTGTAGGGAGATTCAACTCTTAATACATAAATGCAAGTGGTATTACCCTTATATGACAGAGACTGGTTTTGGGAGAAATGCATTCTTTTCAATCATCATTTGAGAGAAAATAATACAAGCTGCTCTGAGACTTCAATATGAAGCATCACTAGAGCTTGAAAAGAGGCCATGACTATGGCCTACTTTTATCTCGTATAAAGTCGCAGTGCGACCCAAAGGGGCAAGCTGTCTGTTGCTTTTGTTTCCCTCCTTCTGCCAGAACAAGGGTTCATGAGTCCCAATGGTGAGCTGGTTCTAAAGCCTTAGACTCTACATTAAAAAGTCATGTAACAGTCATCCTCACTGACATCCACTCTGGAACAAGGCTGTTTTGTCCTTTATTTACAGAAACATTAAAATTCCATTCTGCAAAAGAAATGTCTCTGCTGGCCATTCAATACAATATAAATAGAATTTATTTGTCTTTGTAAAGAAGGCTTATTTGATTTGATTCACACACACACACACACACACACACACACACACACACACACACACTCATATATATACTTACATTTATTTATTTATTTGTCACAGAAGATTGCCAGGATTATTATATGTTCTCATGATGGCAATGCTCAGAAATCCAATCTGTGATGAATTCTGCAGATATGAATTTTGAATTCCTTCAAATATGACATGATAGCATAAACTATGTCAGAAGTTACCTCTGGACCACCTAATCTGTCCCCTGTTAAAAGCATGCCAGCTTCAAAGTTAGCTTGGATTGTTGCAGACTGTCCTCAGTTGAAATACAAAAGGCTTCAAGGATTGAGATTGCATGGTCTTTCTGGGCTCTTGTCCCAGTCCTTAGCCGCTTTCATGGCATCTATTTTTCAGCTTGTTGTGGTGGTTTGACTTCTTGACCCTGACTGGATACCAGGTGCTTAAGAAAGCTGCTCTATCAGTTGGACAGGGGAGAAAGCTATAATGGAAGGCTCATGGGTCAAGATAAAGGCAAGGAAAGAACCTTCACCAGTTGCTGTCATGGGCAAAACAGACTCCCTTTCTAAACTACCTGAAATGAGTTTGCAGGGAGATGCACATCTGTCATTTCTTTCTAGTAATAAGTGCTAGAATAAGAGGAAATGGCCTCAAGTTGTGCCAGAGGAGGTTTAGATTTAATATTAAGAAAAATAACAACAAAAAGTGTTGTCTAGCATTGGAACAGGATACCTGGAGAAGTAGTGGAGTCACCATCCCTGAAGATACGGGGAAAAAAAAATGTAGATGGGTCACTTAGGGACACAGCTTAGTGATGGACTTGGCAGGGCTAGATAAACAATTGGAATTTAGGGTCCTAAATTTTCTTTTCCAACCTGGATGATTCTGAGTCTCTGAATTAGGACAAAAATATTTTAAATAATTACCAACCAAACCAGAGTAGGACAATGAGAAATACAACCAAATCTCCCTATCACCCCTCTTAATCCCCTCTTAATCAACTTTATTCTAAATTATTTACTTTCTTCCTCTGAGAGGTGCAGTGAGACGGGAAAGGGGGGTTGTGGTTGGTTCATTGAGCAATATCTCTGCTGCTCCTTTCTTTTTATGGGGAGAACCCTCAATCTCCCACCCAGGG
Source organism: Zosterops lateralis (assembly GCF_965231275.1). Lineage (NCBI taxonomy): Eukaryota > Metazoa > Chordata > Aves > Passeriformes > Zosteropidae > Zosterops > Zosterops lateralis. The sequence goes on from NC_139762.1 coordinate 72,911,067, forward strand.
TAGGGTTCCTTCTATTGGAGACAGTCCCCCATGGACTTGTCCAACACTGGTCCTTCCCATGGGCTGCAGGTCATCCCAAACTGCTCCAGTGTGGGTCCCTTCCATGATGTGCAGTCCTTCAGGCACAGCATGCTTCAGTTGTGAGTCCTCTGCAGGGTCACAAGACCTGCTAGGAAACCTGCTCCAACAATGATTGATCCTCTCTTTAAAGGGCCACAGGTCCTGCCAGGAGCCTGCTCCAGCACAAGCGTGTCACAGGGTCACAGCCCCCTTCAAGCATCCACTTGCTCCAATGTGAAGTCCTCCACGGGCTGCAGGGGCACAGCTGCCTCACTGTGGTCTGCATATGGGAGGGGAATCTATGTTCTTGTGCCTCTCCTTCTGCACTTACTTTGGTGTCTGCAGGATTTTTTCTCTCACATACTCCTCTCTCCATATGTAGTTGATTGCACAGATTTGTTTTCCCTTCCTATGTGTGCTATCACAGAGGCATCACCACTGACAATAACTGATTTGGCCTCGGCCAGCAGTGAGTCCAACCTGGAGCCACTGGCATTGGCTCCACTGTACACAGGGGCAGCCTCAGGCAGGTCCCCACAGAAGATACCCCTGTATTCCCCCCACCACCAAAACCCACTATGCAAATCCAATACCTACATGTCTTTGCAATTTGCCTTTTACAACTAATATCTAAAGTCTGTTGCTTTCTTCTTTATGGCAGCTCATTATGGTAGTTGATTGTAGCAAGCCAGCTCTCTCCTGCCCAGTCACATCACGTCTGCCCTAAACAAATCCATTTCCCTTCTCCTCTCCTCATCTATCACATGCTCCATTCCCCTAACCATCTCAGCAATATAGTACTAATGAGTATATCACTGTAAAGTAAAGATGCTCAAAGATGGAAGAGAAAACTTAAAAATAAACTAAGTGATCAAGGTAGCTCTAGGCACATGTATCTGATTGCAATGAAGAACTACTAATGTGGTATTTTTCTGATTAAAAAGGGTCAGTCACTTCGAATCTTTTTCTGAAGGCAATCAGCCATGAAGAAATAAGCCATTAACTCCCAGATTCTGGGCAGCATGATCTCTCCTCTTTGCTGAAAGGCCTTGAACCATCAATTTTGGTATGAAGAACTCACTATTTTCTCCAGGAAACCTATATGGAGCTCAAATTCCTTGAAAGACTAGGAAATTAGAATAATGATTTTCCTAACTGTGGTGGGGTTATAAATTACAATGACTACATTTCAAAATAGAAAAGCTAGAACTTTTTCTCTGCTTCTTAATTTCAAATACAGAGTTTGTAGGAAAGGAGCATTGGCAGGAACAAAAAAAAAAGAAACTGATGAAGATGAAAGTAAACTCTTTCAACATGGGTGATTTACAAGATAAAAATAGATTCTTTTCACTGTGCAAATTCTAAGTTTAATAGCAAAAACAAAACCCCAAACCAGTCCTCCCAATGTCATGCCTCATGAAGCAAGCACAAAATGTACCCTCACCATGTTAACTGGCCTATTGCCTAGATTAATGTTTGCTCTAGAGATGTAAATGCAAGCTAAATTTTTAATGAAAATTAATTATTTCTTTGCATTATACACACAGACTTATGGCTCTGTTTGAGATCAGATGACAGCAAGCCAATGAATAACAAAATCTATCAAGAACAGCAAAGAAAACTGTAGCTCCATTATAAAATGGAAGTTTTAAATGTTCCATTTAATGTTTTCTGAAACACATGAAATGTGGAAAAGGATATTAATTCCTTGAAGAAAGCTTGCAGTAATGAAAGTATTATCTTCACTTTATATTAAACTTTTTTGAAATGTAAAGATTGATGCTTACTAATTGTAAGCGAATGCACACAGCCCCAAGAAGAGGTAAGCCATGACTTACCCTTCAACTCTGCTGCATTATTCCCTGTGATGAATGTATTATCAAAAGGCAATAAGAACCACCATTCTGACACTGGAATTTTAGCAGCAGCCACTGCAGAAATTACTTTCTTGGCCATATATTAGTTCTATCCTTTTTAGTTTAATATTAAAGGCAATTTTTCAGAGGAATGGTTATGACTAGGAGTTTCCATAGATGCAAGGGTTTCAAAGCCTAGCCAAACCACTACATCACATATTTTCACAGAAGTGGAATCTAAATTTGTTTTTTCTGATTATTCAGAGAGTAAAACTAATAGTCAGAGATTGAGGATTAAGAATCTTTTCAGATTTTCACAGTCTATTGCAAACACAGGTATACTCCTATTTGCATGAATTGGACATTTACTGGACATCCCTGGAAGTGAAAGAGAGGAAATTAAATATCAAACTCTTTGGAAAATAATATAAATAGTATACAGTTTGTTTATAATTGCTCTTATTTTTGTGATTTGAATGCATTACCAAAAATCACAGAAGCTAGGCTCTGCATATTTTGATCTAAAAAGACCCTGGCTAAGTGCAAGGGGAATTTTGCTTGGAGAGTTAAATCGGACATCAACTCTGTTCACCAAAATAAATCTGGCTCTTTAAATCCCTTAAAAAAAAAAAAAAAGATACTTTTTTTTAGAAGTAAATAGAACTGGAAGAAATGCAGCATAGTAAATTGGAATTCTATTGTGGAGTAAAACTTTTTTCCTAGATATCTAGATTTTCTACTGTTTTATGATTTTAAGACCTTTCTCCTTCAGTAAACAGTTACACTTATGAAAACACACAATCACATTGAATACTTCACACGGTAGATTGATCACAGAACAGATTATTTTCTTCTCTCTGGTCACTGGCAGCAAAATGCAAGCTGAATGTCAAGGGAAGCCACTGCTTTTACCAACCAATCACCAGGTGGTGCACCGGAGGATGAGGTTGCTGGTCCTCAACTACCCTGCTTTATAGCAATTCCCTGGGTGGTTTTTTTTTTTTTTTTTTTTTTGTTTTTTTTTTTTTTTTTTTTGTTTTGTTTTGTTTTGTTTTGTTTTCATTTTGGTCACTGAATCACTAGTAAAGTAAATTGATGTTTGAGAACTGAATGAGAACTTGTGGGTGTCATCTAAAGCTTTTTTGTGTTGACCATAATAAGGTATTGAATACCTATATGGATTGACCCATGAATTATCAAGAGTTCCCTAAAAGATCCTGTCAAAATATATTTTCTTTCAGTCAGGTTGCAATCTTCAAAGAAGATGTCATTTTCTCTCAGTTTAATGTAAAGCATTTCTATGCAGGTGATCAGTGCTACCTACAAGCTCACTTGCTGGTCTGCATACAAGGGGTACAGCCTTGTACCTTTTAGGTTTGGTGGGTCTGAACCTCAAGCAGGAATGTGGCAAATGGCGTAAAAGAAAGGAGGACTCTTCATGTGCGTGGCAACCAGGTTTATCCCACCCAGAGGCCACCTGAGAAGTGAGGTCTGGGCTTTGGGTTCCAGTTCAAATAGAAGAGGCGTAGACAGAGCAGGGGAGTACCTAGAACCAATCCATGGGGGGGTGTGACCCAGAACAGGGGACAATTAACAGAGCAATAAGAGAAGGAGGGAACTCGAGAACTTCCCAAATCACCGAGCATCTCTACCAGAATTTTCCAGGCTCTTAGGCAGGGTTACAGGGTGATTGACAAAACCCACCACCAGGGAAAAACCACAGGGGGTTTGGGCATGGGGATATCAGGACAAACCATTACAAAACAATAACAAAAGCATACAGCATTTTTGCAAAATGCACACTGCAACACATTTCTTTCACATTTTTTCCAAAAAAAACCAGAAATCCACTCATAGGACTTGACCTGAATGCAACTAGGAATCTTGATTTAAGATTACTAATTGCTTTATGACTCAAAACTCAATATGAAAACACTGCAAAAACAAGTTGTGGTTTGTTTGGTTTGGTTTTGGGTTTTTTGCTTTTTTCCTCTGGCATTTATACACTGTGAGAAATACACAGCTGGGGTAAGCAGCAAGCTTTTCAATATGTTTTATTTATTTATACACAGAACTTTAAGCATATGTCATATTGATGACATTTACATCATAATATATGTTGTTCCCTATAGCTGTGCAAATTCATCAAAATTGTCTGAATATCTACTGAATGCTAAGGGAGGAACAGCTTACCAAACTTTTTTTTCCATCTGGTTCTTATCCCGCAGGCTCAGCTTTTCTGCATAAAGAACTCAAAGAAGGAAATATATATTTTAAAATGTAATAGTCTACCCCTGAAATAAAGTGGTTCCTTTTCTCTGTCCAAAGGAAAGAAGAAATAGACATAGGAATTTAGTTCGTTCCAGCCTTGAGAACAAAAATAATAGAAGGGAAGCATCCACAGTGTGAACTAAGAGGATTACATCTAGGTTAAATAAATTACATTAGAAAATGTGGGCTTATATGACAGCTTGTACAAGAAATACACCTTTTCACTTCTACAATTCTGCTGAAATTTATGTCTTTGACAGATTTACTGATGTAGAAGTTCTGTTATTTAGGTTTATGCTAACATTTTAAGACTTTGTCCTTCTCTGAATGATGTCTAAAATGCTAACTCTAATCTGTATCCATAGTCTGAGATACAGTATCAGGAAAAATTATCCAGAGGCTTGATGTGTAGGACTGTAGTCAGTCCATGCTTACTTCACTCACAGGTTCCAGGCCCGTTAGGTGTTCTGTTAAGGTTATGTGCCTCAATAGGCAAAACTGTCTACTCACCCAAATTAGAATAAGCAAGTACTGATTTCCCTGGTCTTTGACATTGCTACAATGTCTGATAATATCCACCCAACCTTTCTGCTTGATTTGATGGGTCTAGGTTAAACCTGTTCCACATCCACCCAGATAAATAAACTTAAATAAAAATGAAATAATTTCAAAAAAGTAAGTTTTCCATGTTCAAACCATGTCCAAATCCAGTGTTGTATTGATTTTTTTTGCTCTTGAAGATTCATGGAGATCTATGTTTTGTTCTGGACAGTGAGTGGAAATTTATGCTTCATTTAGTGGGATGTCTCCAAAGATGGGAAAATTTTCACTAAATGACTAAATGACCGCACTAAATTACTAAAATGTCTTCTTCAAAGTAGTAGACATACCTGAAATATACTTTACATAGCAGCATAATACTGGATGCTATTTGTTTCCTTGCATAAACACCAACAGCAGTAATCATCCACTTACCAGGACAAACTGTGGGCAGAAAATATTCAGAAAAATGGAGCCAGTGACAGGTAGTGCGACCATGGCAACAATTATCCTGTGTCTTGCACATGCAGTATGGAATGAGGGGACACATGCCTTTGGACTCAATAGGATGAACTCTCTGAACACCAACTACTCACCTTCTGTTTTTTCCCAGCACTGCCAAAGGACTGATGGGTACCCTTCGTTGAGAAAAAATTATGAGAAATCTGAGAAATGACAGGTGAAATGGAAACCTAGATAAGATGGAATCTTGACTTTATTCCAAATAGATAAAATCTATCTATTTCCTGGCAATGTAAAGATTTTCAAGATTGAAGACAGCATATATCTTTTTCATTTTGCATAGCCTGGAACTGTGAATCTTCTAAAGATATATGTTATCCTCTTAGTATAAGTTAGTTTTGTGATATGCCTATCACCTAAGCTGTAAATAACTGGTGTTAAACAAAAATAAATTCTTCCTGCAATAACTTTTAGAAAACATACAAATTCGAAACCATCTTGATTTCTGAATTTATTACAGAATTTCCTGTTCTTCCAGTAGCAATTTCAAGAATATCTATTTACATTATTCACTCACTGGTCATATTAATATGGTTCAAACCATTAATATGGTTTAAAAGGAAAACCATAGAAAAAAATTGTTTTGATTACATGGTTGGCACCTGAAGTTTTCTTCCTTGGGCAATGGTATCCAAAATTATGTGCTTATCTTGTTAAGCTTTCATAAGCTCAGTGGGAAAGCTGAAAACAAACATGACATTTTATCCTTGGAAAGGCTGTTAATAAGGTGGAAAAATTTATTTTTTATCATTCCAAAATCATTCTTTATTCTCTACCACATGTTTATTTCTGGAAATAATAAAAAGAAAGAACTCTAGCAGCAAAGTAGAGAACAAATTTCCAGCAGATAGAGGAAATAAGTCCTTGAGCTTACTCAAAGTCCTATAGTGATGATGCAGCTGACTGGTGTCCCTTCAATGATAGAAAGGGTACAAATAAATTCAGGCATAATATGAAAATACATGTATGCTATAATTCAGTGTCATCAGCAGAAAATTATATTGAAATTTATTTCTCGAATGAAAACTGGCTGGTATGTTTCCATTTAATAGAAACAAAAAGATATTACTGGATCAGGTAAAGCTGGAGAAACGGGAAAATGCTAGCATGAAAATTTTTCTGTTCATAAATGCAAGAAAGCATCCAGTGAGAGAAAAAAATTGACATTCATATATTAAATTTTAAATATATCAAAAGAATTATCAGTGTTCCTGTCTATATTTCTCAGAAAAAATATTTTTGCACTCTCCAATGGTGGAAATGAACCACAGAAGGATTAACAAATAATAGATAGAAGCTAAAATGAAGAATAAATAAATAAATAGGTCTGAATACAGTTTACATAATGTATAACATAGAAAACAATAGCATATTCCCACTCAGAATACTGAGTTTTATTGTGGAACTTAAATATATGTATTCAAATAATAGAAATAAGATGATTGTATCAGAGGCGTGATAAAGACTGTCATATAAAAAGCAAATAAAATGAGTGAATAGTTTGATTTGAAACAGGACAGGAAAGAAGCAAAAAAATAGACAATTTCAAGAACATAAATGGAATCTTGGTCTCCTAGAATAATAATAATAAAACATTTTAGTTAAGTTTATCCTTCAGAACTTCTGAAAAAATGTACGCTTCTGGCATATAATTATTTTCTGGAACTTTTCTGCCACAAAAATTTATTAAACCAACAGAATTTAATAGTATACCTGTACCACTGAAACACATGCTATAGTAAAATATCCATATTTATACAACACTGAGTGAAATCTGAATTCCCTGAGTTCCTATAATTAAAGTGGTGCTTGTCTTCTGATTGCCAGAGAAACGACTTTACATAAGTTTAACTATAGATGCTTATTGTGAATTTTCTGATTCCTTTACCAGAAGTAAATCCTGCAGACTCTAAAAAGACGTAGAGTCATGAAAAGCAACACTTACTCCAAATAGCAATTGCTACTATATCTTATCTATATATTCTTCATTATCTCTTATAGGTAAAATATGCCAATTGAAGCATAATTTTAATTTGAGAATGCACTTTTGTCGACATCCAGATGCTACGTAAAATTAGCTAAATCTTGCTCTGTTGTGTGTTTGGACAAAACAAAAATCAAGATAAAATCAATCCACATTACTTTTCAGCATTAACTTTATCTTAATTTTTTTATAGCAATTTTACAACTGTTTGAAGCAAAAATGAAAAATCTCCCTTCTGATCTAAAAAAAACCCCAAACCCCCAAAACAAAACAAAACAAAACAAAACAAAACACAACAAACAAACCAAACCAAAACAAAAACCCCACAAAAAAACCTCAAAACCAAAAACAACAATCCCCCCCCAAAAAAACCAAAAAACACCAAAAAACAACAACAAAAAAACCCAAAACTACAAAAAACAATCAAACAAAAAGAAACAAAACTCCCTCCAGAGTCAACTAATATTTTTTAATTGTTGGAACAATTATCTGACATTTAACAGGGTAAATGTTTTTAGTAGGTATTTGTTGCCATTTCTCACTGCATGTTTTAGTCAACTTTGCAGCAGGATAACCATCATAAGTGAAAATACAAGTAAGCAAGGAACTTCTCAAGTAGTTTTTCCCATACAGGCATTTACCTATCCATGCAACATTTTTTTCTTTCTAGTCTCTAAAGATTGCTTCTTATGTCTATGGCAATAGACTAATGAAAAAATATTTGTTTTGGCTAAGCAGTCTGTGGGGATTCTACAGGAATGATTCAACAGTAGCCAGAAAGCAATTAAGCTTTTTCAGAGGAATGAAAATTAAGTGTAATCATACCTTGATTTAGTTTGTGGAATTTTAACCGGGGACTCCACACAAATCCCAGAGGTACCTCACTGCTTTAATTGTTTAATTATTATTTGTGATATGAAACAGATGCTTTTCTTGGTGACCTCATCTAACTGAATATCACTTTGAAACATATGCCAAATGACCACCTTGCAATTAGGTCAGGCGATTAAGAAGACAGCCAGATGGTCGTTTAAACTAGGTGAATACTGTTTAAAGATTTTTTTATTTTTGAGGTACATTTAATAGTGCTTATAGGTTTTGCCTTTTTTGCTATTTCAAAGTCTGACCAGTGTTGATGAATTTTCAATGCACCAGGAGAGAGTTAATAATAGTTTATCTCTAGTAGATCCTGTCTGATATGAATGTTTTTTTCTTCTTTTTTGTTTCAATTTTACTTTTGAAATTGTGGTGGAAAAGAACAACTATAAGAAAAAATTAATATATTAATACATTATTTTAGAAAGCTAATGATCAAAGCTCATCTCCCCTTGAACATGTGAGAGTAATAAATATTCTGCTTTTTCAGTGGCAAAGAAGTGTATTACTCACATGAACATTGTAGAGCTACCAATCCTACCACAGGCTGAAAAAAATCATTACTCAGACTGCATCATGAGGTTTGCCTCAAAATTAGGAAGTAAAAAAAATATTTTCAAGTATTTGTCAAGGGTGTTTTGTTTTGTTTTTTGTTTGTTGTTGTTGTTGTTGTTGTGTTGTGTGCGTGTGTGCGCGGAGGCACTAATTTCATATGGCTTTCAATCTGGAATTCATTCTTAAATAGTCCCAGGTAGGTTCAAGTTTTCAGCACTCTTTTCATTACTTAGCTTATTCTTTCTTAACCTGTGGACTTGCTGCTTTTGTATTTCTTTCAATGTTGTTCATGGTTACTCAAAACTCAAAGGTGGTGTTTAAGCTGCCTGACACATTCCTCTGTTCAGGCAGGTTTTGAGGACTTTCTATCTCTATCTGGCATTTCCAAATGTGCAGCTGAGAAATTAACAACTCCAAACAACCTGCAACTATTCTGGAAATGACAACTATTAATGGGATTGATGGAATTGCCTATTATATAAGTAACATATATTGCTCTGTACATTTGCAGTTTAGTCAGCACTTCCTGAACAAAGCACTAGAGCTGTCATTCTTGAATAGGATCTCCAGGCGTATGTGTCCAAACGAATCAAAACTTACAGAATGTATACTTCTTTACACCCATGTACCTCTATCTGCTGAGGTTTTCTAAAATTCTTATATTTTAGCACTCTTGTGCTTTACTGTGAAAATCATGGGAGGAAAAAAATAAAATAAATATTGAACGTAATGTGGTAATGCATTTTTCTCTTTTCAATAAAAGTAGACAAATGAAGTCATTATACAATACTCTTTTTTTAAAAACCAATTCCCATCTCTTTCTGATCTACAATTAGTATAATTTTGTCCTAATGTGTAAGTAGAAGACTGATCCTGTGAAGCAGAGATTGTCTCATTGTTAATCAAAGCTGTGGTTTAATATGATTTAGGTCAAGGAAATAAACCTTCTCTGTGCAGCTTGATTGCTGGTACTGACATCACCACTTTTATTACTTTCATTGCTTTGGAAACCAATTGACATTCAGTTCAGAAATAACTCTGTTTGCTCAGCCAAACTGACTTCAATGCTCTCTCTGTGAGCTGACAGCTGGCTTGCAACAGATGATGATGAGTAATCAGCTGATCATATCTGAAAACAGAACCATGCACCTGGAACCATCTTAAATTCGTATTTCTATTGCATTTGGAATAGTTACGAAGGCTTCAAGAATTTATATAATATCATCATATCTCTGTTCAATATTAGCTTTTGCAAAATTGGTTTCTTCCAGCTGAATTTGCATAGCTGTGTTTACCTGTGAATATATGTGAAACTCTTCGCCAGTTCTGTAAATTAAGCATTCACACCATCTTTGACATCCACAGATTTTTTTTCTCAGAAAATGCTTCCTCAGACTGAAGTAAAATCAGGACAGTTCAGAGATTAAAATAATCAAATATTAATGTCTCTATATTCAGATTAAAAAAGCCTCTTTCAGGCTTCAGTCACCAACCCAATTTTTTGCTTTCAGGATTTTTTCATTATCGTTTACCGTGTTTTCCATAACTATAAATCTTGGTGATATTGATATAAATCTTTATGCCTTAGCCACAGAAATGCTCACGTTGAATCCTTTTTTTTTTTTTTTTTTTTTTTTTGTAAGAGTTTTACATATAAAATGGAGAAATTATTGACTTATTTTGCTTATTGACACATCAAATGACAAATGGAATAACAAGCTTTTCATTCTGTGAGACTGTTGCTCAGTGTTCATGGTCGTATTGCTGCAGCTTATGTCTAGTCACAGGTTCAGAAAAAGTAGCAGCTGAAGATCAGCATTCATGCCTCATTATGTGATACAACAACAAAGATCTTTGGATATGTCTGAACTAAGGAAGGAGAGACCTTCCTTAGAAAAATGAACTATGTGATTCTCAGTTATCCAAGGACATTATGGCTGAGGGAATGGTTAAATGACACTACTGATACTACATTAATTAGAAGGTTTAAACATGGGCTATTATAGTGTATGCTACCAGGGTCCTATGTATAATCTCCCTTTGTAAATAAGCAGTAGGTCTGTGCCTTCTGAAAGTGAAGGAGCCTTTTTAGAAATTCTAGCTGGAGGTTATACCACAGGTAGATTTTATAGCTGATTTTTATCATGAAGTAAAAAGCTTTATGGAAAGGATTTCTCTCACAGGACATAGCTGCTAGTGAAGAAATTAATTGTTTGTATTTGAAATTTTCAGATAAGGTCTTTCATCAGCATGTTTTAAAGGACTTGGAAAAAAACACACACATAAAAAAAAAAACCAAAAAAACAAAACAAAACAAAAAAACCCCCACCAACAACAAAAAAAAACCAAACCAAAAAACCAAAAAAAACCTCCCCAAACAAAAAGCCTAACAACCAAACCCAGTGCTATATAGACTCTCTATTTGATTCTCAGTTGTTCCCACTGGTTCTCATTTGTGTTATACTTGGTTTAGAGTAATGAGATTTTATGGCGTGGCAAATTTATCAACATTTAAAAGTATGTGATTGAAGAATAAGCAGCCAGGTTCTTTACAGTAGTACTGTCTGACAGTAATCACAAACTGAAATACAAAACGTTCCTTTAAACGGGAGGAAATTATTTTGTAGAGTTATTCAGTGTGACTGTGAAGTTTCCATCCTTGGAGACATTCAAAAGTCAACTGGACCCCATCCTGAGCTGGATTAGGTATTCTTCAGAAGTCCCTGCCAACTTTATCACTGACTCTGTGGCTGTTATGGAACAACCTCTGCTTTGAAGGAAGTTGTAAATTTCTAGGGAAGCAAGAGGGTCTGCTCATGAAGACAAGCTTGTAAGGGATTGTAGGATGTCAAGAGTAGCAGACATGAGACAGACAAAGGTCAGTGTTTTACAGAGGATGTGTGAAAGAGGAGAAGGGAGCAAGTGGCCAGTAGCCAGTCTCAAGGACAAGGGAAATGAAACTTCATGGAGTATAAATACTGATACTCTGGGCTTGGTTTGGTTGTTATAAATAAACCTACACATTTCATTTTAATGAAATCATCACAGAGATGATTTTTTTTTATAGTTGTTCACTTTCAGATTTATATAATCATATATTTAAATTCTAGCTGCTTGTGCAACAGCTACATTATGTAGTCTAATCAGCTCTTCAGACATGCATATCATCCATACATTATAAATACAAAACCACTTGCTTTCTGTTCACGACCATCTTTTTTATTGTCATTGTGTCCATTATAGTTGCATGTCATATACAGAAGATTTCTCAAAATTATCCCATGAGGTTTTTGAATTTTGAATTTGTCTTTTCCTCTTTTTTCAGTCACTTTGAAAAAACAGGATGTGTTTCACATGCAAACAAAGCTGGAAAATGTCTCAATCAACCTCTATAATCAAGGGTCTGTGTTTTGCTTGTTCAGTGCAATGGCCTCACAGTGACAGCAGATAATACTCACTACTCATTTTTTTTTTTAGCATATTCCTGTTTTCTTCTTTGTTTAGAGAGTAGATTAAAATTTAGCCTCTCATCAGCATACACTGCAGTATTTTGAAGAATATCAATTGTTTTGTAATGACAGTGGAGAAGCTTTGTTCTCCCTCAAATTTATCTCAATGGTTTTTTAGTGAGCGAATCCCAACTGTGTGAAAACTTCCTTTTTCTTCCTTCTCAGTTGAAAGTAGATTGTGCTTAAGAGCTGAACAAGGAGAGGAAAGAAAGTGTGCTGTCACAATCTCTAGAATGCAAGTAATCACTGTAATCTGACAAAACAGTATGAGTAGAAAAAAAAGAAAAAGTCACCTTTTCCAAAGATATATTCAGGCAAGAATGTAAATTAGAGCTGATGACAATTCTCAGATACAAGAATACAGCAAGAAATGAGCATTTTGTCCTTGCTGTGGGCAGTACCAGCGAGTGCTTGCTCAGCATTGGAGCTTCACAAGATATATTCCAAACTATGGCATCTCCTTCCTAGAACAAACACATTTCACCTGTGCTTGTTACTGCTTAGTGAGTAAGACTAGATAGAACAAGATTGAAGAATTAAAAATGCAGACACATAGAAGAAAAAAGGTGAAAATACCTAAAAACAATTAGCAATTGCCTTTGTTTGATGTGGCCATGGTAAGTCCTCAGCAGCAGCTCAGAATTAGGCAGAATATTATATATATTAATCTGAAAACCAGTTGTCTCTCACTCTGCTGTCTCAAAGAACCACAGATGTTTCTCCTTAATTTATGCAGATACTTGGACAATAATATTGAAATAAATAAATAAATAAATAGGCAGTAGATGGCTCTGTACTTTCCAAAAATCACGGAATTCAAATCACAGTCTTTTGAAGAAGAGCTAGTGTCATAAGATCATTTTGTCTAGCCTCTTTACTCAGACTCTTCCCTTTCTTTAAGAGCTGCAGAGAAAATAGGTGAAAGGTGCAAAGATGAAAGAAGTGAAGAAAAGAGGTGCCCTTACAGAAAAGTCACTAATCTCAGCAGGAAGATGGGGTGGGACTGAATCAAGAGCACAGAGATCCTTTTCAGAGGAAGAGGGCCACACTTGAGCTTTTCATGGGTTTAAAAAGTAAAAAAAAAAAAAAAAAAAAAAAAAAAGAAAAAGAAAAAAGAAAAATATGAGGAGACATTTTAGCTGTCTTAGGTGTGCTAGCCACCAAAGGAGATCAAAGAGAAAGACAAGGATGTCAAGCATCTGGGGCTGTCAAGAAACTAAGGATAACAAGTTGTACATGAACAGAGGGGCTTACCTTACCTAGAGCAGCCACCTCCAATGTCCTACCCAGTATGAATCTACTTATCCCTCCCAATAATGGCTCTCTTGCCTGTTTCTGTCAGAACTGTGAGCTCAACTTTAAATATGGATGGTTATTCTTCTTCTGTTTTTCTTCCAAATTCTTGTCTGCAACTCTCTTTTGCCTTTAAAACTATCAGTCCCGATTCCGCTTCTTGTTTTCTCCAGCACTAAATCCTTTTCCTTACACCTTTAGAATTGCTGAAATATTATATAGAAAATCATAACTTTAAGCTTTAATCAGTGCCTGGATATGCTACTTTGAAGTGAATTCTTCAAGATTCAATCAATTTCTTGTATGAGAATATGCACATAGATCCATTAAATTGGAATATGTACAGGAAAATAATTATATGGATTATAAATTCTATTCCTGTTGTTTTTATTGTTAGGTTTTTTTTTAATATAAAATTCTTTGTACGTTTTTTAAAATTTTAACCTTGTTCTTAGGACCTGTAAGTTATCAAGTGTTTTACCCTCTCAGTACCTGTAAAGTTTAACTGCTTATTATAAGTGTCATTATCTAAATACTTCAAGAAATACATTTTTGATTGTAGAACACTGTTTAGCTTGTCAACACATAATCCAAATTCAGGTTTTTAATGAAACTTAAGCAAACTTTTTTTCTGTTTGGCACATTATGTCAGACAATATGCGTTTTTAATACAAGATCCATGAGGAGAGCACAACTATTTACAGTATGCAAATGATATGTAAATATGCCCTTGTTTTCTGACAGAATCATTGATGCTCAAGGATATCCTGCCTTCCCCAAATGAGATGCAAAGAATGAAAAATTCTCTCAAGTTCAGCAACTGCCAAACTCCATGTCAAGTACAGCAGTGTCTAGCTTCCCTGGCCCTGCAAGCTGCATACCAAAACCCCTGCATGTCTGAAAAGCACAAGACATTTATTCTGTAACTAAGAAGGGCAGATAGGTGCCTGTGAATGGTTCAAAGGTAGAAGAGAACAAAAGACAGAGCAGACCTCCCTAGGAGATCTCACTGTTCTATTACTGGAGGGAGGATGGACGCACACCTCGATCATTGAATGACCTTTTGATTTCAGCTTCAAAAGAGCTTAGTGTCTCTACATAGTCAGGGATTTCAATCAGGCAGAAACCCAGGTGCTGCATGCTATACACTCCTGCCCTGGAAGCCTCACTTAAACCTACATACCACTCTTGATCCTTCTGCAGAGGTAAGACTTACATGAAAGAGGTAATTACATGGCCAGCTAGTCAGCAGGTGTCAGATGTTTTTATTTAAGGGAAAAAAAAAAAAAAAAGATACCATAATTTTAACAGTAAGGTTTACTTTTCACAGATTTCGTCTTTCAAACCAAAATTTCACAGGCAAAAAATAAATAGTAAGAGCACTACAAGCAAAAAAGTATGATTTCAAACAAACACTAGTGACATCAAATTTTCAATGTCTGTAAGGAAGTCTAGAACAAAGGTGGATGGGAATAGCTGTGATTTTTACATTTATAAAAGCAGCAATGTATAGAGTACATGTAGTGTCCATGACATATTGTTTTTCTTTCTGATTTATAATTAAGAATGCAAAAAATATGAGTTTATAGGTTAGAGACCAGATCCTGTGCTTGTTTAGCTTTGCTAAAGTTAATAGAAATCAGCTCATTAACCTCCCCAGGGGTTCTTGTGCTAAATATTATATGAGATGCTTTATGTGTTCATCTTCTATGTCTCACATACTTCATACAAAGGAAATGTAAGCAGTTTCTTTTTCAGATTGTATTCAATATTTTATGTGCTGAACAGAGACACTAAGTTTCTTCACTTTTCCTCAATCTTTTCTTTTTTAATGTAGCACAATTTGAAATAGCAGGTAATTTGGGAGTGGCTATATCCTAAAAAGCTGCTTTGTTTTTCAGCAGCCACATATTACTTTAGATTATATAGGCAATGTTTTCTACATCATTTCCAAAACTGTGTTTCAATTGTAAGACCAAATGCAATTATTTTGCTGACATAAATGAAGGTGCAGTAATTCTAAGGTACTTATTTTCACAATGAATTGTGAAGAAAGATTGATCTTTACTTTAGTAATTTATCTTACTCCTTTATTAGACTGTATTCTATTCAATTTCCACTGAGAAACTACATGGAAGTTGTGTCTCAAATATGTGATTTGACTGTGGTGTTCCACAAAATGCTGCACACTGAGCAATGCCTTCATACTGCAGCTACTTACTATGCTAAATGCGCATTCATCTTGGGTTAACTGTGCACTAGAACTGCCTGCAACTTGCAAAATGTTACATATCCAGAACACATTTCTGTATAACAGACTTAGCTGCCCACATACACACCCAAACTCAGTGGTTATTCATCTCAGCTGCACACCAAATTTTGGGAAAGGAAAATGGATACAGTTGGATGAATACACTCAACTAGTTGAAGAAACACTGGAGAAATATTCTCTAGGTTGTTCCATCTAATTCTTTCTCCTTCATATTCCCACCCCAATATACTTAATCAAGAAAGAAGATTCAATTCAATTTAATCTCCACTTACTCATATTTTCTTAGCCCTCTATTTTCTTTTCCTGCAAACATCATATACTAGTACTTTGCTATCCACAATACTGACTTTGCTCCTCAGTGAATTCAGATAATCACAGAATGGATTAAAGATTGAAGGGATGGCAGTGGGTAATTCCAACCTCTGTGCTCAAGCAGGGTTATCACATAGGATTACGCTGAGATGGTTTTTGAGTATCTCCAGTGAGGGAGACTCCACAGCCTCCCTGGGCAAGCTGTTCAGTGCTCAGTCACCAGCACAGTAAAGTTCTTCCCCACATTCAGGTGGAACTTCCTGTACATTAGCTTCTGCCCATTTCTTGTTCTATTGTTCAGCACCTCAGAGCAGAGCCTGTGGATCCATGCTTTTGACACCCTCCCTTCAGACACTGACAGACACTGAGGATGTCCCTTCTCAGTCCTCTCCTCCAGAGGCTGAACAGGCCCCTCTCTCAGCCTTTCTCCATAAGAGAGATACCCTACACCCCTAATCATCTTTGTAACTCTCCTCTGGACCTGCTTCAGGAGGTTCCTTTCTTGTATTGAGGAGCTCAGAACTGGACACAGTAGTGCTGAGCAGAGGGGCCAGATCACCTCCCTCCACCTGCTGGCAACAATGCTCTTCCTAATGCACCCCAGGATACCTTTGACTCCTTGGCTATGGGGGCGCTGCTGGCTCATGGACAGTTTGTTGTCCACCAGGAACCCCAGGTTCTTCTCTGCTTTCCAGTAGGTCATGCCCCAGCTGGCCCATGGGGTTATTCATCCCCAGGTGCAGGACCCTGCATTTGCCTTTGCTGAATTTCAGAAGGTTCCACTCTGCCCATCTCTCCAACCTGTCAAGGTCCCTCTGAGGGGCTGCACAGCTCTCTGTGGTATTGGTCACTCCTCCCAGCTTTGTACTGTCAGTGCACTTGCTGAGGAGGCCTCTGCCCCTTCATCCAACTCATTGATGGATATGTTAAACAAGACTGGGTCCACTATTGAGCCTTGAGGGACACCACCAGTGACAGGCCTCCAACTAGGTCCCGCTACACTATTACAACCCTCTGGGATTTGTTGTTGAGACAGTTCTCAATTCACCTCCTGTCCACTCATCAAGTTCACACTTCCTGAGTTTACCTGTGAGAAGGTTCTGAGGGACAGTGTCAAGCCTTGCTGAAGTTGAGGTAGAAAATATCCACTGCTCTCCCCTCATACATTCTGGTAGCCATTTCATTGTAGGAAGCAACCTGGTAGGTCAAGCATGAATTTATCTTTAGTGAATCCAATGCTGACTGCTTCTGATCATCTGCTTCTTGTCATCCAAGTGGATAGAGATGGCAACCAGAATGAAACACTTGATCACCTTTTCAGGGATTGAGGTGAGGCTGACTGGCTGGTAGTTCCCTCTTTGTCTTTTGTTTTGAAGATGAGGATGACATTTACTTTCTTCTAGTCCTCAGACAACTCTCCAGATCATCACAGCCATTCAAAGCTCATCAATAACAAAATCATCTCTGTATTATTAACCCTGTGTGCAGCACAAATCCGAAACACTGCCATGCACTAGTCACTGTGAAGAAAATTAACTCTACTCCAGCTGATACCAGCACAGAGCTTTAAGAGCCCTTTTGGGACAAGGCACTGTAATCTGCCCCTTCTGCAAGGAGAAATCCCCATCAACCTACTGGCTTTTGCGCAACTTTCAAAGAAACAATTCTGTACCACCCTGCTGCCTGAATGTTGTAATTGTCCATTATGTTGTAGAAGAGTTTACAGCCAGGATTAATTTACTTTCATTTAATCTGCTTCTATAACCTCTTAAAAAGAAATGAACAAAAAAGATCCCAGTGCTTAATGAAAAAGATGAAGTATGAGCTTTGCCACAGAAATATAAAGCCTTTCAAATTTCGTATTTTATGTCTAGGAAGAAAAAGTATAAACTTCCTTTTTATACCACATCCCCATTTCCGTATAAATTTACACAGCATGCAGTAAATCAGCTTAAAGATAAACTGTTAATATACTTTGCTTGCAAAGGGCAGACCATTAACAGAAAGTTTACTTTAGGCCTTTAAAATTCTTCTCCTATCTTCCGCTCTCTCTGGCTCTGTGACCTCAGGGGATGTAATCCCTTAAAATGCAGCTCATCTTCAATTAGCAGAGAGAACATATGTACGTTCTTCACTGAAATCCCCAGGTATCATGCAATGCAGTTCACTTCAGATTTTACAGTTAATTAAAGCCTCATACACATTTTCTGATTCTCCAGCTGGCACTGGAGAGTTTTAAAGCTTAGACCATTTTAGCTATTACTCTGTTAAAAAGTTTACTAATAAACATAAATGTTTATGTGCCTTTCTTGCTGACCAACACGGTGTAATGGGAAGTTTATAAACACTGATCTCTTCCTACAAAGACGATGATTAGAAACTGAGGTTGCTGGAGAGACCAGAGTTTGAACTGCCTGCATATAAATAACCCCCCATAAAGACCAGAATTCTCTGAGAAAACACACCATGAAAATTAGAAAATTAATATTGAGAAGAGGTCACAAAACATTTCCAGGTTATAACCTTGAAAATGAGTAAGGAGAAAGTCACCTATTATTAATAATATGCTTA
Source organism: Zosterops lateralis (assembly GCF_965231275.1). Lineage (NCBI taxonomy): Eukaryota > Metazoa > Chordata > Aves > Passeriformes > Zosteropidae > Zosterops > Zosterops lateralis. Next base: position 72,929,688 of record NC_139762.1, read on the forward strand.
GATCTTGTAGTAGACAGATGTAACTTCCTGATATGAGAATAAATACAATGCTTTTTGAAGGAAATAAAGCACATTGTTTTCTCTCCAATCTCTTTCAACAGTTACTAAATTTACAGTATGTTTTCAAATCCTTCTTTTTTACTTAGTGTCTTGTGTAAGGAACATGTGTATAATAGTTGCCTGACAGATAGTTTGTTCTCATAAGATGAAGATTCTGTACTATTTTTTGTTTGTTTTAGTAAAAAAAATCCTAATCCTATTTCTCCTCAGAATAGTAATTCTTATACACTCAGTGCTTCTACCTCCTTTTATTTTTTTCTTCTCTGCTAATATTGATCTTTCTTTTACCAGGTTGTTCCAATCACCTTTTTAATCTGTCATCCTTTTTCCCTCTTATGGTTACTGCTTCTCTTTTCTCCATTTTTCTTCCACCTTCCTTCAACATCCTACTTTTATCTTTTAAACATTCATGTACTCCTCCTGAACTTTCACTGGACTGAAGGCCCTTGATCATGGCACAATCTCATGCTTCAGTAAGTTATTATCTGAAGACTGACTATAAAAATGTCACTGCACTGTTATTCTCCCATGCATCTCCATAAGGGGTTGATCTTATCAGATCAACAGGGCTTTTGATAAAAATGAAAATCTTTTTATTCCTCATGTTTAAAAATATCACAGTAGGCCAAGTCATTGCAGACTCCAGTGTTTCTGAAATGGAATATTTTATTTTATCTTTATTTTGATTGAAGTTCTTAACACATAAAGTTTTCCAGGCACATTTAGTGACTGGAGAACTTAATGAAGACTTATATCTTCATTCTGTTTTTGTTACTGTTAAATTCCACCCTTGATCCTTGTATAAGAAACTGTTTTGAGGTCAAATAACATACAAAAATATAATTAAAAGCAGAATTAAGGCCCATGTTCCTTCTCATCTGAGTGGCCCTTGGGCCCATGAGGTACCTTTTTGAGTTTTTCAATTAAAATGCAGTTGGGGAAACCATTAGAAAATTAGCCCAAACATACTGTGCTCATGGGTATTTTGCTCATATCTGTTGAGGTACTAACATACAACCAGCTCTCTGCAAAGACCGTGGGGAGACAAGTCACCATCTGTCAGTAGTGCTGGTTACAAAACAAAGGTTCTACAAGAGGAATGTACACTGCAAAATAGATTTACATTCTTACATGTCCCACAAGACCCAGGGGCATATAAAACTAGACCTAGATTAATTTTCAGCCTCTCTTGAAGTTTATCAAGAATATGACAAAATAATGAAGAGGATTTTTTTTTTTTTACATTTGAAATATTTATATTGTGAATTTGTCAATAATAATATATTAATAATTGTATTGATATAGAAGTAGGATGGTAATCTAAATTACCCTTTCACTATGCTAACATTTTTCCTGTGGTAAAAGGCATGTAAAAGCATGTATGTTTCAGAAACAATTCCTTCTGTGTCAAGTGCATATACTTTACTACTTTGGGAATATTGTTCTTGATTTCTTCTCAGGTAAACCTGCTGTCTGAAAAATACCTTAGCTTACTGGGTATTCCTTCTTGAACATTTCCTGGGTATTTATTATTTTCACACTATTTCAATGATTCTAATTTAAAATAGTTTATGATGATTATTTTCTTTTTGTTCCTGTCCCTAATCCATTCTCTTTTAGGGGAGAACTGCATGTATTTCTTTGATATCAAATGGGACTCTTAAAAAGCTAAGAAAGATTCATAGCTAGAAATGTTGGATGATGTAAATCAGCTTATACCTATTAATTCCACCACATCTGTGCACATTTAAGTTGACCTGTTTCTACATTTGCAGTAACATCATTTCATTTAATATTCTAGATAGTTTCTCATTACGTGGGGTGGATTTACATTTCCGTGGGTCTGTTTACTTTGCATTTGGATGCATTTTGAATTGAGAGAGAAAAAAAGCATTATTCTATACATTTGAAACTATTTAAATAAAAACAACTCTTGCACAGAAAAAATGACAATACTGAGCAACTTCTTTTGTGAAAGCTTGTAGCTCTTGTATATTATCACACAAATGAAATTACTTGGTCCACTGCTGGTCATGGAAATCGAAGAAACAATTCTTTAATTTTATGATTACTTCCTCTCAGAATAGCAAACTACTGTAACTTGACAAAGTGAAGTAAAAATGTAGGTGAACTGTAAATGCTCACCCTAAACAAAATAACAAGCTTGTAACACAGATGTTTCTACAAGGGGGGGAAAAAGAATTAAAACCACAAAACCTTAGATTTTCTGATATTATTATAAAGTAATATAGTTTCTTACAACTCCTCTGCCACAGATTAAAAATGCCGAGTACATTTATTACAGATTCGCAGTTAACTGCCAATGGGGAAGGAAGACAAAGAAAGAATTTAATGTATTTCCCATGAAAAAATGGGCATTTTTCCCCTCACTCACCTATAAAATTATTATTGAGTAAAGTGAAACTGGAAAAAAAAAAATGTTACTTATTTATCCGTCCATATCAAGATTTCATCCATACAGAGAGCTGGAGAACTTGCTATACAAGTTTTCCTAGTAGTCATCTTTGATTTTTCCAGATTCTGGGGAAAATCAAAGATTTTTCTTTAAGAATATATTCAGAATTTTATGCTTTGTAATTTTTTAATAGAATGTAAATTGATATAAATCTCTTTAATTTGGTGATAATACCAGTTAATTGGCTAGATTCTAAATGCTGCAAATAGTTTTGAGGCCTTAGCTTTTTGGGGTTTTATTTTGGGTGATTATACATAAAATTTTCTTTTCTCAACAGTTTTTAAAAATTAGCATATTCATTTTATCATTTTAGTCTATTTTTGTAATTGAGTAAGAAAACAATAATCACATTACTGGAATAAAGAAAAAATATATGGGTAAATACTAAATGATGAAGAAATCTTAATATCATTATGGAATTTCAAGACCTGCAGTATCCTAGGGTTAACAGAGTAACACATTCATATCATTAAATTATGCTTTATTAGAGTAAAATAAAATCAAGAAGTATTGTACATGCATCCTGCAAAATCTATAGAAATTTATTTTAAGGTATCTTTTAAAATCAATAGTTTTTTCAAGACAAACTTGCCTATGCTTTTAAGATACACAGAGGAGTATTTATTATTTAAGCTTGGATTAATCTATATCAAACACATTTGTGAATGATGACCTTAATAGCTCAGTAATTCTCTAAATTACTCTGATATATTTAGTAATGTACATGGACTAAAAGAGATATTTTGTTAAGGGGAGTATGTGATTGCTAGTGTGAGCATCAGAGAAATGTGAAGATGGTGCTCTAAAAGAAGAAGTTATTTTCTTGAATTTACACATTTTGGAAGAGGTGTTGCTTGTTTTTGTCATCATCATCATCCGTCCCCCCTGCATTAAGCTCACATCAAAACAAAATCATACCTTGGATCTGGAAGGATCTCAGGTGGAAGAGTGGGAAAAGGTGCTTGGAAAGCAGTAGTTGTGGATGTCAGCATTTTGTCAGGGGCAGACAGCCATCTAAGAAAGCTTAGCTCCACTGTATCCTTCTGATTTCTACTTTGGTTCTTCATGTGTGCCTGCTTGCCTTCTTTTTGTGTTTGTATTTAAGAATAAAACAGTATTTTGACTTTAATAAATCTGAGGTTTTGGTTTTTTTTTCTTTTAAATCTAGAGTTATCTATAGATGTGTACCATGTGTATTTTAAGACTGTCTTTAGAATTCAGCTCACAGAAGACCAAGGCAGAGGCAAATTCAGCTAGCAGTATATAATAGCCCCCATACTGTATGATTTATAGCAAATCTCTAATAAACAATATGCTAGAACATATGGCTCTTCATAATTTTTTTTTTTTTGGTGACTTCTTTTAAATTTTTACTTTTAGGACGTGCTTTAATCTTCCCTTCAGAGGCAGTTTTTTTGTAGTTTTTAGAAAGGATTACAAATATTTCCATCTGCATCTGATTAAGCATTTTAAATCTTTTCATTTTGTGGGATTATATTGTTTAGCCACTTAGCACTTTCAAGAAATCATAATCTGTGCAGAATGAAGTTGAAGGCATTTTCAGATCATCTCCTGTTATATTTTTTCTTAATCAGTTATTTAACATAGAGAATAAGATTATATTTCATAGTGATACTGATCTGACAGTACTGGGCCCTAAAACATACATAAATTTCCATATGGTGTATGTCAATAAGAACTTGCATATCTGGCAGGTTGATCAAGTTTTCTTTGCAGCAGTAAACCACGCATGCTGTCATGTTCCCTTTGCAGTGCTGCTCCTTGGAGGATGTAGGAGAATAACTGAGCTTCAAGATGTCAGTCTGTTTAGATCCTAAACATTAGTTACAGCGACTAAACAGAGATTCTTATAAAAATTCTGATGTTTTCTTCATGTAAATGTACCAGAGGTTGAGTCATCTAATGTAGGACTTATATTTGTTATTTATTTAGATCATTTGTTTGTCATTACGTTCCCTTATGCCATGCAAGTTTGGAGATAATAAATAAGTGTTAGATGAACATACATTTTCTGAGAAAAGCAACTACCATCTTTCTTTAAATCTTTCATGAAAACACAGTCAATTCAAAGGGCTTTCTCTTTCCTAAGATGTGCAAACACTTAATAAATAACAGACGTATACAGCTTCTGAAATTGGATAAAGATGTCTGTGTTTTTCAGAGATGTTCTTGATGACATTTCAGATTAAAGTACTGATGAAGAGTTTCCATATCTCAGGGTAAAGATCATTGAAAAAGCAAAGAGAAACAAAGGCTTGCCCATCACTGAGAAAGAAATCTCAGCTACACAGGGTGCTGGGAGACTGCAGGGGCAAGAACAAAGTCCTGTGTTTCTCTGATGTGTGTCAGAAAATTTAGCAATTGTTTAAAGAAAAGGGTCATAGACTAGACAACATTTGGAAAAGAATATGATTGTAAGGAAAACTACATGAAAAAGTGAGAGATGGCTGCTAAAAGAAATTATTTGTATTAGAAATAAGTTATTACCTAAAATATTATGATTTCAATAAGATTATAAATTGTTTATTCAATCAATTTTATGTGATAAACTATAAAAACTGCTTTCCAGTCTTTTTTTCATACACTACTTCCATGGGATTACATTCCCTAATGGGGGATGGGGAAGGAAAACACAAATACCATTCCTTTTAGTTTGACCAGGCCTCTTATTAAGTGGAAAATTAAGGACTGGCCTTTAAAAATACATCTATAATAATTACTCAACAGAAAATGATAACAGTGAGATTTCCAGCAGGGAAAAGAAAAAAGAAAGGTTTAAATGACATTGCATGTTTATAAGAAGATTGACCTAATATTCTAATAAGCACTACTGCCCGAAGAGAAAGATGAAAAAAAAGACACTTTAAAGATGAGCTCAGCTTTGGTTTAAAAAAAAAAAAAAAAAAAAAAAAAAAAAAAAAAAAAAAAGAAGAGGAAAAAACATTCTGAAGTTTGTACTCAGTCTTTTACAGTCTGTCTTCTAATTTATACAGTGTGAGCTAAAGTTACAAGCGTAAATAGGGCACAAAATATACCTTTTACAGAACATATCAGAGTTCTCAGGAAAGCAGATTTAAGGCTTATACAAAGATACACAGTAATCTATTTCTGAAATAGTACTCAGTTTCCTTCTTAAAGGCAAATGAAAAAAAGGCAAACAAGTGTTCTGGAAATGAAAAAGGGGGAGATCCATTTCCTGAGCAATAGTGTCAGCTGAATGCAAAACTGTGTAGAATATAGTAACACAGAGAATCAGAACCCTGAAAGACACAAGTCAGATGTTCCACAGATATGCCAGAGATACATTGCCTGAATGTGATAGCAATGATGGCAAGAGTTTGTCCAGATAAATATGATGGTACAGTAGGCATATCGGAAAAGCTAGGTACCACAACAAAGTATAAAGAAAACTGCTATGAGAGGAAAGTGAGGAGACTTGAAAACTTGGGATAATAAAAAGTTGATTGCCAGACTCAGTTTTATGTTGAGCTCAGCAGTTCTTAAAATAAGGCTATGGACAGTGAGGACCCACAGGAGCTGCTTGTTCTTCAATATTCCATAAAGATCTTTGTGGGTCACAAGCTATAATGTACTAATAAAGTCTTTCTGCCATTTCTCCCCAGTAGAAATTAACCGTCTTATATCAACATGTGGTATTCCTACTGAATTTAATGTATTTCTTATTACATTTATTAAATTATACCTGCAATTCTCTTCCTCATTATTTCAAACACTTCCTCAGAGATTATTGGGGTTGAAGGTTTGCTGGAAGTTATATTGGTGGTGTTCTGAATGAACAAGAATGAGTCTTGAATTTCCTTCTGCTAGGTCCAATAAGCTTCACATGAATATAATAAACATATATTTACTTTATAAATTTTATAATAATAGCAGTAATTTGTTGTTTCCTAATGTTGGCAAGATCTTCCCAGAAATATTGTTTGTGTCTTATTTATTGATGTCATTCATATGAGTGGTATCCTGATGAACTCCATGAGAAAAAAAATTCTATAAAAATATATGCAACTATTTGTGTTTTAATAATCATTCTTTTACCAAGTACTTATCTAATAGGAAACTTACAGGGTGAGGCCAAATATGTATTAAATGTTTTTCAGATAAATACGGAAAATAAAGAACTGAAAACGTTCATTCATGGCAAATATGAAGCCGCTAGTTACAAATGCTTCTAAAGACTGTACAGAGCTCTAAATTTCTCACTGATTCTCAACACAAAAAAGGAAAAAAAAAAAAAAAAGACAAACTGTAGATTTGTCAAGTCCTAAAAATTACTATTTTAGAAAATAGATTATTTTCTTTTAATACTACTTTAATACATCTGCTTGTAGTATTATGGCAGATGCTCCCCTTCCCTGCCTTCTCATGGTGTCTTCAGTTTTGTTTTGTTGTGTTTTTTATTTTCTTTGTTTGCCTTTAAGAAGATTTTTTAATTTTATTTTATTTTATTTTTCTTACCAGAACATTATTTGAATATGTAAGTTGGCTAAAAAACACATAAGAGAAGGGGATGAAGAAGAGGAGAAAGGTGGGTATGTTGCCTTTTTTGTTAAATTTAAATACACCAACAATGTAACTTTAAATTTATATATGAATATTTTTTACTTATTACCCTATAGTGATATTTTATGGAAGAATTAACATTGCAGCAGGTAATGACAATATTTCTACTACCGAAAAATATCACACAACTCTATAGTCTGCAGGGAATTTATGAAAAAAAGGAGTGAAGGTCAATAATATCAAACTGTCCAAATAATGGCAGGTGTTTGCTCCCAAGGTGTGATTCCATATGGTACACACACTTGCAAAGACAACACTTGTGTGTTTGGGGATTTCTTTTCCTTCTGTGGGTGCTCCTGGCTGCAAGCTGTGAGCTGAACTGATCTGAAGGGCTGGTCAAGTGATGCAGATTTTGAAGTCAGTCACAGGGTTACAACATGCTCTGGGACAAACTTATGGGTATGAAGCTCCTTGGGGCAGGCAACCACCCTGCTGATGCTGCGGAGAGGCTTCCCTGAATTTGGGCTAGCCAGCAAAAACAGAGCTGCCCACACTGCAGAGCCACTTCTACTGGCAACCTGGTTTTGTCATGCATCAGAATCACCTCCAGGAGTACAGTAACATGAAAACAGAAGTAAATGTGCAACACTATAAAAGTACGTAAATTTTAGTTGGTGTCTGTGTAGATGAAGTTACCAAAGAAGGAGAAAATAACAGGGAAAGATATCTTATGAACCAGTTGATACTGTTCTGTGGGAAGGCATCATCAGAGACACTCATGCCCTTTGGAAACCGAGACAGTGTCTAGACTTCAGCACAGTAACAAGACAGTAATTCAAATGGCAAAAAGCAGAATGCTTCTCCTGTAACACTGTTCAAATCAATTAAAAATTTAGATTGATAACATCAAATTGAATTGCTTTGGGATTATTTAGAGGCTCCTCTTTTCCCAGCAGTCACATGTTTAAGGATTGTTTCAAATTGTTCCAAGTGTTAGGGGTATAGCTAGACCAAACAAGTTTATTATCTGCAAAAAAGGAGTGCTTAAAGAACAGCTAAATGCAAGCAATATTAATTCGTGCTCTGACAACTGCATAGATAAAATATTAAGAGCTTTTTCTCTTTTTTTCTCTGGTCCCAACTTGCCCTCTATGTAGATTATTCTGGAAAACTTGACTCTGCATGGGGCACTTGGACAGTCTTTGATTTTCTCAAGGACTTTAGTGAAACCAAGCCTTTTTATGCTGTCAGAAGTATTGGAAAGGGTTTCTGTAGTCTAACATCTGACTTTTTTCTGATCTTCAGCTTGTTTTTGATTTGGGGACTTTAAAAAAAAATAATGTTAGTCTTTATAATTGTCATAGTCAAAATACTTGTATTAGGGTTCCTACCTTTTCCTTATTCTTGTCTGAGTGCTTTCCCTACCCTCCTGAGTCTATGCTTCTGCAGTGATGCCAATTGGTATTAGTCTTATTATCATAAATATAGGCATTATGGGGTATTTTATGGAGTTTTGTAAAAAGGCTGATACAAGCTGTTTAATTTGATTCATCATGGATGCCATCTTACTTTAATTAATAAAAATACTACTACCTGCTTTTATTTTCAGTTTTACTGACACAATTCATGATCATGCGCAAAAGGACTCCTCCTCTTTTCAGGGCAGGAGAGAGAGGAGAATACAGACTAGAGCACTAGTTCTCTAAGAGTTAGACAGAAACACTGCTGATGCTGCAGCTGAGTGTGTAGGAGAGATGATGTCTAAAACATGAAGGATAGTAAGTATTGCCAATAGAATTCCTAGAGTAAGAAATGTTGGCATGCTTTTGCATCCATGTTTAACATGGCACTTGTCCTTTAAGAGATTTTATACAGATTTAGATTAGGAAGTGTCCCTTAAAAAAAGATGGAACAAACCAAAACCTGAAAGAAAAAAGAAAGAAAAAAAAAAAAAAAAAGAAAAAAAAAAAAAGAGTCTGAAAGTAATTATTTTAGAAAATTTCATGATTTTTGACTCATTTCATGTCTCACAATACTACTTTAGGTTTCCCTTTTGGATAATTTTTTTTTGACACTATAATGATACTATTTCTGTTCTTTTAAGTTAAACAGCATTTGAAGAAGACAGAGATAAATTAATCAAATAATTTTGAATCAGAACCACTGCAAAAGGAGTGAACAGCCTTCAACAAAAGATAACTCCTGCAGTTGCTGTTTATGAGTCAAGATTAGATATCATTCAATCTTGTGCTAGTGTCTCAGAAATTCTGTTGGCAGGTGCCTCATTCTGGTTCAGATTTCTAAGGGACCACAAATACATTAAATAGAAGGTTATTCTTCTAACCTGAACCTCCATGTACAATTACCACAGAGACACGACTCTAGTAATGTAATTACATTTTTACCACTCTAAAATTTCCATTATACCATATGTTCTGGTGCAGAAAACATTTATGTAAAACACAATCCCTTGGTAATCAGTCTTCCTGCTTCCTTCTAAACAGCCTTGTGGCACTCAGTATTTTTAAAAGACATGCTTCAAAGAATGCCCTCTGAAGCTGCATGCAATTTTGCATCTGTATCTTCTGTTTTATGTAGAAACTTTCATGTTAATTCAACTGCTTTTTCAATAAAGCTTTCCAAACTAAGAAAGTACAGTAGACAGCACTTAGGTTTTCAGAAGGGGTTTCAAGACACTAATTTAGTTTTGGTTCTTTTTATATATATATATATATTTTTTTTTTTTTTTTTTTTTTTTTTTTTTTTTTTTTTTTTTTTTTTTTTTTCCTGCAGGGAGCCTCTGGCTTCAGATAGGGATACAGGGCAGCCAAACATTTTACATAGGTATATGCAAATATTTCCTGTCAAGAATCAGGCAAGATATTCTAAGATTAAAAAAAATCCAAATCACAGAAATTGAGATAATAATACTAGGTATTAATAATTATAGGTAGCATGACAAAATACTAATAAATTTCTAAATTAGGAGATTAACCCAGGTACATTGAAAAGCTGTCTCCTTTTTCATTTTCTCAAATGCAATGTCCAGACTGTGAAATCTGATACAGTGAACTCCAATCTCACAGTGATATTTTTTTCCTTGCTTTTTACAAGAGTTTTGTTTATGAACAAAGGTCAAATTGCTTGGGAAAGTCATTATTGCACTGTTTTTTTCTTTTCATTTGCTATACCCTTTTCCTTTTTTCAGCTCTTTATTTAATCTTTTTAAATGGTATTTGTCAGTGTACTCACCAGACTTGGAGGAAATTGGACATTACTAAGCAGCATCACCTTGTCAAAACTGAAAATGCTCCCAAGCCTTAACATGTTGGATGGTTGGTAAACATGGAACACCAACCTCATTCCACTCGGTGGGCTGTTTCTCACACTACTGCTCTTCACTCAGTCAACCTGCAGGGAGTAATTAAGGATGAATAGAACTGACAAAGGCTTGGAAAGCAGGCAGAAACCCTTTTGCCAGGCAGATTTTTTTTCATTATTATTACTATATTTATTATCTCTTTCCTCTGTGCTTTAGGAAAATAAGTTGCTTCACTTCCCCTCAAGTGCTGGTAGTCAAAAACAGTGAGGTGAAGGCAAATCAAGTAAAGGTCAGTCCTGTTAACCAGAGAAAAGCCTCAGGTCACTTACTACTGTGATCATAATTAGGCAGTGTATCTTTGTGCTAGTTAAAGGTTAAATGAGTGGAAAGAAGAGGGATAAGGGTGAAGAAAAACAAGGTATCAGAAAGGCATGTAATCTTTTCAGCAGGTTAAAGGCGAGACATAGCATGATTTATTGTATGAGTGCATAGTCACAGGGCTGGGGAGCCCTGGAATACATGGCAGAAGTTGTCCCAACACGTCTGAACTAGGCCAGAAGTACTGCATAAAGAGAAGAAATTAATTCTAGAAAAAAATCAAATTAATGTGAATTAATACATTAGCACACCAGTCAATTAGACTTGCTAAACATTATTAGCTAGTGAAAAGACATCTCCTTTTACATACACAGTGGACAGATACTTCCTGGAGCTTTAGCCAACAGAAGACTACATTGAGTTAAAAATAATATGTATTGCTGAAGTAACAGCTAAGAAGCTCCCCTATATACACAAATAGGAACACCTTGTTTTGTATTAACACAATCTAGTACATACGTGACCTCCAAAACCTGTGAAGTTTTAACAGGGCTGGATTCCCAAACACAATGCAGCCCTCACAGAATAGCTGTATGGTTTACTAAAAATACTGTGAGGGAAATGGCTATTGTTTGGTTGTGGGTTTGGGGGTCTTTTAGCTTGGGTGGGATTGATTTATGTTTGATTCTGTTTCTGCTTCAGTGGAAAAAGAAAAACACTAAGCAATAGCTTCTTTGAGCACAACATACCAATCCTGCCTTCTTTTAACTAGTCTCCTGCTGCATGCTAAATCTTTACTGTGCCTTTGCCATACAACAGGCCTCTGTTCTAAAAAATAAACCTAGTGGGCCAAGGAACATCTATGCACATTTATTTAGTCATGCAGAGATACATGTGTGCTAAGAAACCCACCAGGCTGGTACGCTTGAATTCCTGTGTCATGACAAACAAACAAACAAAAAAGACTCAACAAAGCTAAACCTACCTAAGGTACAGCATTGCAAATAACCTCAACCATCACTTGCAAACCAAATACTTTCATGACTTTTTTCCTATGCTAGCAGTATTAGGTATACCTGAGATGAGTTGGAGCATAAGATTTGCACATGAAAAAATGAAATATATAGCTGACATAAATTTTACTCTGCTTTAGGTGAAGTGACAGTAAAAAGATTTTGTCCATAGAGGGAAAGGAAGGGAACTATAGAGCTGCTGAAAGCAGCTGAAAGAATCAGACCATACTCAGTGTCTTTGGGGAAAACTCATCCTACTGGAGCTGAGTAAACGAAGTCTGGGATGTTGCAGAGAGGAGTTCACGTTCCCTATTCTTCTGCTGCCTGCAGTGTTCAACCTTTTGCCATTCCCCATTTCATCTCGACTACTTCCTTCATCCCCATATGCTGACCAAGCCATCTTTCTCAAGCATATTCAATGCTTGGCTTCCAAAATTTCTTTTACCCAGTCCTACAGCTATGGATCCTTCTCCTCAATATCTTCCTGATCTTGTAATAAAAGTTAATTATGAATGAATAGAAGGTAAATCTGTATCTTTAGGTCTATATAGAAGTAGTTTAAAGTCACATGTTTTTAAAGCAGAGAATTTACATAGGCAAACTGCACCCACAAAAGTACCTTTAGGATGAGGGTCCATTTTTTATTCTTTCCTTGCAATTTAGAAATTCTATAGTACAGTTACAGGGTTACCTTGTTAAGTAGACTCTTGTTCCTCAGAAATGGATGATAAAATTATTTCCTTGTCCTGTTTTTTCCAGATGATTCAGTTTTACCCTGAAGTTGTCACATCTACCTGCATCTTTAAGTGTAGTATAGATTTGGCATCTATTAAACTCTGGTGTGTTTACACAGTGAATGGCTACCACTGATAAAGAATGATTATTTGATTAAATTAATGATGTGGACATGAGTTCACTGTTAACAGAGTGGACATAAAACATTCTACAAAGGTCACTAAAGAGCCAACTGGAGAGATTAAGCCTTTTGATTACTATCAGGCGTATCACTGTAGAATCCAGTTAAATAATTTTTCTGACATGAATGGAAAACCCTTTTTTTTTTCTTTTTACAGAAAAGCTTTTAAAGACTCCAATGCATAAATTATCAGAGCTACTTTCAGCACATTTTAATTTACTCCTAATTTAAATGTAACAATTAAAAAAATAAGCCTCTAACTGGTACTCTAGAGATTTGCATAAACCTGTTAAATACACAAACTGTTTCTTAGCTGAACTCATGACTTTTAAGTTTCTCTTATCCTGCCCTTTTTTAATGATAGCTGTATTCTATAGGGAAAAAAAATCTTGTATTGCTTTTGAAGATCATTTTAAAAGAGGCTATACACTATTCATCCCCGCTAATAAGAATGCAGAGACACTGAGTAAAATGAACTTCAAAATTTTTTAAAAGGAACTTCAGAGCCCATGTCTTGATTTAAGACACTTAAGGGGGGTGGACACTCCAACATGTGCCATCTCCCCTTTAAGTTTTAACAACTCCCTTTTCCACCAATAAGGAGAGACTAATGAGCATAGAAATAAGTGAAAAAATAAGAGTTTACTATAAAAATGAACAGCAACATATTTCAAAATATATAAATAAATAATCAGTAGGTGTAAAGTTGCTAAATTTCACAGACTCACTGAGAACAAAGAGAAACAAAAATGGTGGAAAAGCTCCTCCCCCAGGATGGCTATCTCCAAGATGACTGTGTGGAGAAAGACAAAGGGATAAACCCTATTTGGCTCAACCTTTGCCCTGGAACAAAAACAAAACAAAACAAAACAAAACAAAACAAAACAAAACAAAACAAAAAAAAAAAAAAAAAAAAAAAATGGGATGGTAGGGGCTTACAAAGCAATTCTGGTGGCAGATGGCAACTGATGGCATTGCTTGGGGAGCTTAGTCATGCAGAGGTATGCCACTGTGACAGACTTTGGTTCATGAGTTGTCAGTGCTGCCGTCCTAGGTTGCTGTCCCAAAAGAGAAGGACGAAAATGTCCCTTGGAGCAATGAAGATTGGTGGCCTGACCTCAACCAGCTCCGGCTTTGTGCTGGGGGCAATTGTTGCAAAATTCACTATGAAAGTTTGGAACTTGTGAAATTCAGCTTCTGTGGTTGCTACTCAGGGATGTGCTTGAAGCAACCCCCTCTGTGGCCAGAGAGAAACAAAAGAAGGTTCCTGCCTTGTGCTGCCTCAGCTCTCCCCATGAGAACCCCAGGGAAAAGGGTTTCTTCTTGAGTGCCCCTACCTTAAAAAACTCGGCACCCCAAACCTCAGCAGTTCCATTTCTGGGCGCACAGACAGATATGGAAAATCATAACATTTTGGGCTACCCAGGGTATTTTCCACCCCTTATTCCATATCATGCCCAAATAAGTATCTTTCATCTGTACACACATGTACATGTGGCTATATACAAATACAATTATTATTTCAGTAGCCACTGACCATTGCCCAGGATATGGATTTAGTTCATTGGTCCATGCTGGGTTATGTATTTGTTGAGGAGGGAACTTCCAATGTATTGGAGCAGGGTATTCCTTCAGAACCTGGCCTGTATCTTCCCATGTTCCATGCCACTCAGGATTTTCTGCCACTGGGACAGGTCTTCAGGCACCTCTCTGGAAATCTCAGCCCTGAATCTAAATGAGTTGTAGGCCATATAAAGGAGATATATTAGCAACAGAATTAGCAACAGAATTAGCAACAAAAAACAAGGTGTTTTGAACATTCAGAAAGAAGTGAACATTCTCAAAATATGATGTATCAGACTCAACAGGGAAAAAGAGATAAAAGGCTAGGAAAAGTCATTCCCTCTTTTTCCTTCCAACAGGTTGGGTTTTATTATTTACAGACCCTCAATAACATATTGGGTTACACAGGAGAGCCCAGTATAAGGTATCATTCTTTTTTTATCCAGATATGAATATCCCTTTCTTTCTCCCTTCCATACTGCTGAGGTTCAGAGCAAGAAGAGAAGAAATGAGTAAGAGAAACCTGCACTGTATATAGAACATCAATATTTAATCCTATATTAGTGACAGGTTTAACTTTTAGTATTTCATGAACCATCTGACTTCAAATAGATGCTTTATCACATTAGAAAGAGGAGAGTCCTCTCTTTCTATGAGACATGGCAATCCTTCTTAGGTCTGGCAGGCTGGAAGATATTGGTTCATAAAACCTTGACACTGGAAAGCAATCTTAGGTAATATTTAGAGGTCTGCATGTTTTCTTGTTTATAACTTTTCTCTCCCTCTCAATCTGCAGAGTTCAATCCAGGGTTCAGTTTTAGCCTAGAACAAATAAAAGAATAATCATAAGATTCAAAATTTCTAAATGCTATTCTGATGAAATATGCAACAGAAGCAAATGAACCACAATGAAAATATAGGGGACTTCTTATTAACATTTATGTTGCTTTATAATTCCTCTGGAATAATGCTGACTTAACACTTGTCTTAAGGTGTACAAGAGTAAATCCAAAGACATGTACCTAAAAATTATATGCCTCCAGCCACTAGCAGTCAAAAAATGTACCTCATAAAAGATTCAGGCTTGAAAGACCTAAATTCCATTTAAAAATTCAAGGAACAGCATTTTAAAAATATTAAGGTTTCACATCTTATATTCAAAAGTTAAGGACGAAAAGTATCCTAAGATGAAAATACAGAGAAGTAAGTGTGGCAGCAGGAAAAGAGATGAGAGATGAGCAGAAACAGAGCACAGAGAAAAAACAAACAAACAAACAAACCAACCATCATTTTATTTGTTAATTGTAGAATTAGTTCTGGAAGACCAGGAGATATTTAACATGGATTCTCTTGATTTTTTTCAGCAGCACTTCTTTCTAATTGACAAGCACACTCATATAAAATCTTTTTTTTTTTTTCAAAACTGGAGATAATCAGGTGGGAAGACAACTCAAAATTTAAAGTATATTTCTGGTTTAACAAGAAGTATCTTTAACAAGAAGGTACTTCATGGTAAAGGATATTTCATTAAGATATTAAGCAGACATAAAAAAATAATGAGCTTTGAGAAAAGTGTTTTCTCAGCCAGAGCAACTCTATGATTCTATGAAGCTGTAGTGTGATAACAAAATTTAAAATAAATATATAGTATGATAAGTAAAAAAAAAAAAAAAAAAAAAAAAAAAAAGTAGAAATGTGAGTTCATTTATGCTTCTTATTTATGCAATTGTATATATCATCTGCATATAACAAGTATAGGAAATATAAATTTATGGATGGACTAATCAATGAATTTAAAAGATTAAATATTATTGGTTATCAAATTGTATATGTTTGAGTAGGCACTCCTATAGACACTATATGTGTAAAAATATTATATTCAAAGACCATTATATTTCTAATATATTTAAAATAATATTTAAAGTGCCCAGGTTTAGATACTATTTCTAAGTCAGAATGATAAACAGAGAGGCCAAATATATTTGAAAATGCAGTGAACCAAATTCTGTTCTTGCTAACACTGATACACTTTCATTCAGATAAATCTGAAAAGAATTTCACCCCACTACTGTGTCTTTATTCAATTAAATCTCTTTAATAACATTAAGTCTCATTTAGAAAGTTCACAACCCATAATTAGCTGTTTCTTTAAAACTGGTTTTTAAAAATGTTGTTTCAGAACATCTTACCATTCAAATAATATATATGCACGGAATAATTGATTTGTCCAAACTTGCCAATTTTAGACATTGCTCATTAATTAACATTAAAAATCACATAATTTTACTATTTGTTTTGATAAGAGCACTAACTATTAAATAATACCCTGACCTTTTGGAAAAATTACATTCAATACAAAAATTAAGCCCAGGTTTTAAGATTCAGTCACTAATCTCTATAAAAGGGCAGAAAGAAAGCAAAAGAAAATAAAATCCCTTGAAGTTACATTCTGTCATTCTCTTTCAACTATTCTTCTCTGTTTCTGTCCCTTACATTTAATTTTATTTCATTACATGAAACAAGACTAATTTTTCAACAATCCATTTTGATTCTGCTCATTCATTTTACCCCCTTTGACCATTACCTTTTTTAACCCTGAGGTATTTTGTAACAGAATTAATTTTAATTTAATTTATTTTATTAAGCCAAAGTTTTCCAATGTTTCAAATATAAGTGATATTAAATGGTGCTACTTCATCTTGTGAGGTCCAGACATATCCTGCAGAATACTTATATTTTACCAGAATACTTATATTTTACCAGTGATATGTGAAGACCAGATATGTTTTGGTATGAATTACTATGAGTTGATTTATTGCAATATATTTTACTTTTTCTAACATTTATTTTTTCAGTGTTGCAATGAGTTTAATTTTCTCCTTTGCTCCATAGAAAGGTAATTGTGAGAATTTTCCTAGAAGAAAAAAACTTCTTTCACCTTAAAATGCTCATAATGAAAATATCAGTCTAGAACTGAAAATAAGAATAAACACATAAGAAAATGTGACATAGATAGAAGGCGAAGAAAAACCACAACTATTAGATCTAGAAATACTAAACTGAAAGTCATGAGGAAAATCCATTTTTTTATAACAGTTTTCAGAGACATGAGAGGATCCTGAAAACAAGGGTATCCTCTGTGACCTTTCCTAGCAGTCCTCTATAGACTTGTGGTTCCATGTCTGTGTTTGAAGAGACTTTGGATTCAACCATTGCAAAGGTCATTCAGGTTAGATCAGACAAAACCTTCACAGAAGTAAACGACCATTATGGATTTCCTGGAAATATCATGACTATGCTGGATGAACATACCTGAAATGACACAGACCTATTTTGTTTTAGCTGATGCAGAGGATCAACAGTGTTGCTACTGAAGTTATTTGCACACCTGTATTTTTGCAATTTTTATGGATTTGCAGAGGTTTCAAATGAAATAAAACTAATTTCTATATACATAAAATCTTAAAATATATAAGACAGCAGAAAAAAATTCTGCAAATCTCACTAAACAAATTCCCACCCTTTTCCAAATGAATGTATCACAATTATGGATCTGGAAACTACATGATTAGAGTCCAAATAACTTAGCTGAATAAAATACAATCAAGAAATATAGGAAGTTTTAGGATATGTGACAAATTAAAGTTTTGATTGTTGAAATACCTAATGAACTATTGAGCCAGAGAGTCTAGTCTAGGATAAAGTAAATCATACCTGCGCACAAAGGAAATCAAGCGGCTCAGCAGTACTGAGTTTGCTGCAACAGGTTTAAAAATGGAATTGCTCTTTTTGGAAACTTCTCTACACTTACATGCACTACACTGCACCAACTTCTTTGTCTGCGGCCGAATCTTCATTTTACCACAGTGGAAGTCATAATTTGCTATCACTACATGCAGTCACTGGTTCCTTGCATCAGTGAACAAGAGAGCAGTCAGGGAAGAAAATGTGACATCAAAAACACTAAGGTGTTTGAAGTGCCCTGACTTCCTCTACTATTTGTTCTGATGAAGTATTGCCTTAGGAATACTCAAAAGCACTAAAGAGTTTCTCTCCAGCTCCCATGATCTGCTTGACACAAGGAGCACTGATTAGCTATCAGGGAGCTATGAATCATCTCCCAGTTCTATTGATCAGCTAATATTCACCTTAGGGGAGGTAATATGCCACAGAAGTGCTAATGTACATGACAAACTTATGACCTGCCCATTCAGACTGCAGTACTCCATCCCCCTCCTATGCCCTGCTTTTGAAATATTTCTTACTCGGGAGCCAGGGAATTGGTTCCATCAGCTGTAGAAGTGATGGCTTTTCCACAGGGAGGATACTTTGACTTTTCTCCTTTCTGACCCAATTACGCTGCTTGAGGGCAACTGATCTGGCTGCATGTGTCTAAAATGTACCCACTGAGCCTCTCACAGACCTTCAAGGACTCTGAGCAGTCAAGGTCTGCTGCTAATGGTTTCCAGAGGTAATAGGTCCTCCATTTGGCCTGTCACTTAGAGGAGGGAGAAGGAAAACAGGTAACATTGAAAAAGGATGCTTATTGGTGCAGAAAAAAGGAGAATTGCTCTTAAATGGTAAGAGACAGACTGTAGCTAGACAGAAAATCTGTAAAGTGGTCCTGAACCTTGATCCAGCTGATGCAACTGGTCACATGGGTCCAGCTCTGCTCCAGAGACAGCTTTGCTAGAAAGCAAGGAAGAAATGATTCCTTAGGGACAGGAGTTCATGGGTATACAATATAGCTATCTGCCTTAAAATTTTACAGTTAACTGATACTTCTCATTTTTATATTACATGGTGTGTCTCTGCAAATCTAATCCTTATTCAACATTGGTATTTGGTCTTGTGAAATACCAAATATATGAAGTAAAGAAGCTGTGGCCTTGTATTTGTTGAGTTTAAACTTAGAAATGTTGTAATAGTTTACTAATTAAGTTCTACGAAATTGAAGAGTAAGAAGAATAAAGGCTCAATGATATTTTTCATATAGTACACAAGTCCTTTGTACTTAATACTTCAGTTTGTTCCAACTTTTCCTTTATCCCTGCTGTCACCAAACATGCATTTTAAAAGCTTGCATGGGATTTATTCTTTCGTTTCCATGGCAACAATGAGACTGATCCCTCAGATATGGAAATCTCCTTTTATTCTGAAAATTGTTTCCTGGCAGGATTGTCTTGGATCTGAATCTTGCAACTGAATATACAGGAATTTTATCTTTACATGTATCATGTATATTGTATGCAGTCAGGGATAGAGATATCTGGCTGACTTCCTTGCCTACTGATTGTACTAGCTGATGGTTTTGTTGGGAATTAGGAATTAGGAGTTAACTATTTTGCTGGCCTTTGAACTAGTATAACCACATTTTTGACTGTGAAGCTTGTGACATTTCTGCTTCCAGAAAAATGAATGCAAATTTTGTTACTTCAACAGAGGAAAGCAAGAGCACATCTGCTACTTAGCGTATTTGATAATTTTAGTTGAATGATGATAGACATTGCAAAGAATTGTTTATCTGGGTTTGTGGATTTGTCTTCCAATCAGCTATTAAAAAGTTATAGATGATAGTTTCACTGTATTTATGCTGGGACCCATTTTATTTTACAAAGCTCTTAATTAATCTTGCAAATCGATAGGAGAAAAATCACTTTGCCTTGTTTGCTAAGCCATCTACTTTGTCATTCCTTCTTATCCTTGATTAAATTTGAAATCAGATTGGTTTACCTACAAGCATGAAGAAAGTCAAGCTCAGATACCTGAGTAGAAGTGAAATCAGACCAGAAGTAAATGCCTCAAGATTTATGACTGCAGTGAGACAAATAACAGAAAGAGAAGAAAGAGGAGTTCTGTGATGATGTCCTCAGTGTTTCCCACATTTAGCAGTTTCAGCTTTTTTTTTCATTTGTTACTCTGTACTCATTCAATCTCTGACACAGTAACATGAGTAAGCCTTGAACAGATGCTTATTTACATGGGAGTCAAATATCCAGGTGTATTGCTAAAGGAGCTTAAAGCACCCATCACAAAATATACCAAAAATGCTTTTTAAAGTTTAATCTACTAATGATGCTCAGCATGCATTCACATTTTGCCTTTTTTTATATGTCATACATCAGTGGTTAGATAAACATTTTGATTGCCATCATTTTTATGGCACTTTGAGAGTCCAAGTTGATAACTGCCATTAATCACAATCTCAGCAGCACAGCACTTTGAACGTATCTGCCACGGAGCTCTGACAGCAGTGACCAATAAGGGGGCATAACTTCCTCTGTTTAATACAAAAACACATGTGCTTCATTGCTTTTTTATCCATATACCATTTCAAGCACGGAGAACCTCCAAAACAAAAGCCCTCACTATTAGGGAGGTTTGTTGTTGTTGGGTGGGTTGGTTTTTTTTTTTTTTATTTTGTTGTTGTTGTTGTTGTTGTTGGTTGGTTGGTTGGGTGTTTTTTTTTTTTTTTCTTTTTTTCCCTTGGGACCTAAAATACAAACTTCCGGTGGTTAAACTAAGAATGACTTTGTTCATGCTCATTCATATTGTACTCAACTATGATAAAAGCCCTCTGGCCTCTGAGGCCATGTAGTTTCTCACAGAGTCACAGGGAGATACGCAATTGAAAAAAAGTGAGTTATGCACTAACAAATAGGAAAAATACCAGTACTGGGAATATCACTATCAGGAATTGTTCATGAGTTGGTCCTGATTTAGCAATTTTCACAGTATTCTGTTTAACAATGAAACAACCACTGAATGTAAATTTCTGAACAATAAGGCAAAATTCAGCATTGATAATATCAAGCTTCGTGATTTTGGTAGCTTGTCTGTGATTCTGTTTTTTGAGGGGTAAAGGGAGGAACTATGCATCTTTGGACTATGACCTGATATTAATGAGTTTACAGGTTACATACACAGATTCTGAGTAATCAAGTCTGCTATGAATTTTGTATAACAGGGTGTTTGTTCATTCACATGCATTTTCTGAATGTCCAAATATATGCTATAATTCCCTTAATATATACCAAATGCGTTATATATTTAAAGTACTTTTTTTCTTGTTCTCAGATCACTTCAGCAGTTCAGTTGGATCATTGTCCATCAATAGGTCATTGAGGAAGTTACAAACTGAAGCACTCAGACAGATGTTTCTCTGTAAACCAGGTATATTAACATCATTAGTCAATCATTATTAATATAATTTGAAAAAATAGATATGGAAGATAATAAAACATTAAACTCTATTATGACTTTATACCTGTTGTTAAGGAAATTTCAGCTGTAACATATGCAAGAAATAGTATACTTAATTATAAATATTTTTTTATTTTGTAAATGTTAATTATCATTCCTTAGTTTGAACATCAGTGTTCATGGAAGATTAATGTTTTTTCACACAACAGGAGCACTATACACAGAAAGCATTTAACATAAACTTGCATAGTTCACTATCTCATCAAATTAATTTATGGTATGTATAAAAAGGCTGAAGAAATAAGTACTTTTGAAAGTCATCCTTGAAGGTGTTTAAAATTGGAATATATATTACTATAAATAGAAGCTGAATTAGCCTATATTCAGTCTTCTTATTTTTAGACAGGATATTAATTTTTTAATTTTTAATCTTTACAACCATTCTTCTCCAGTTTAAGTGACCAACCTTTTTCATAGTTCATTAATGTAGAACTTTTTATTGTCTTTTGAACAGACTGTATTTTTGCCCGAACATAAAATGATAACAATTTTCATGGCCTATGATACTGAGGAGGTCAGACTAGATTAACTAAAGGTCTCTTTTAGCCTTAAAACCTTCTTATCTAGTTACTTTTTGCTGGAAATGTCATAGCAGCCCTGTCTGACTGCATGCTATTAAATTAAGTTATCTGCTTATTTAAAGCTAATCTTTTTTTCTTTACAAGTACAATTAAATCAAAAATACTGCATGTAAAAATATGAGAAAAATTCCGATCCATCTCCCTTATTTTAGGTTTTTACCTACTATCCATGATGACTGTGTTTTTTGCAGGCTAAGACATAAATTTCATACTTGAATTAACTCCTCAGGCAAAGAAAGGTATGTAAT
Source organism: Zosterops lateralis (assembly GCF_965231275.1). NCBI lineage: Eukaryota > Metazoa > Chordata > Aves > Passeriformes > Zosteropidae > Zosterops > Zosterops lateralis. The sequence goes on from NC_139762.1 coordinate 72,951,990, forward strand.
GTCCTCACTGAAATAGTTTCTTGGTAAACCTTTTTGGTTTGTGGGATTTTTTTTGTTTGTTTGTTTTCTTGGTATGTTTGTGGGGTTTTTTTGTTTGGTTGATTGTTTTGTTTTTGTTTTTTTAATTTGAGGTTCTGTATTCTTGACTCCAGTTTATATGTAGATATCTGGTTGTTTAGTTAGATAAGTAAAGTTAGGAAAACTCCACAACCACACTTCTTATCTGAGGAGAAAGTGCTAAAATATGTAACAATTCTTAGCTCTTAGGGCATTTGGGCTACCAGTAAGTTTCAACTCCTTTGCAAGATGATTATTTCTTCCTTGAATAAAACAAGGTCATAGAAGGTCATGCCAGTTGAGACCTCTGGCCCGGAGGTAGTGTTTTAACTATCCTGAATGTCCTTTTGGTGATAAAAGCAAGACCATAAATTCAGTTCCAAAGGATCTCCATAGTAGGAGCCACTTTCTAGATCTGTGCTCCTATCTTACCTTGCACTGACTTCTTTTATTCATGAGTATAATTCATACAGGCACTGAGCCAGCCTTGAAGTAAATCATGTGTCTGCACATTGCATTAGGGAAGCAGGCTGATATGGCACGTTCCCTGTCTAGGTTACATGTAAATTTTACAAATATGTGTTTGTTCCTTGTTAGTAGCCTAGGAACAGAATATATAGGTTTCAGCTACAGCACAGAAGATGGTCCTTTATGGGGGGACTGAAGCAATTTTTAACACAGTTTTCCTTTAAAGGGTGGTACTAGGATATGCAGATCAGTCAGATCAAACACTGTAAAGAGGATCAGGAAAGGAGAACAGATGTTTGTCTTTTTCTGCTCATTGGATGGATCATCCAGCAGTGCCATTCTGCTTCATTTTCTTTGTACTGGAATGAATCCCATTTGCACCAGATGCAGATAATTAGGTGAATATACATGTAAAATATTTATGAAATAATATCCTAATATTAGTTTATAATTTTCATACAATATGAAAGGCATACATTTGTCTATCTTCTGTGTGAGTATGCTCATTTTGCACCTGAAATCTCCTCAGTGTGCATTAAACAAACTTTTTTTAGCTATAAATTCAGTGATCTTACAACTGAATACAGTGACAAAGGCATGGGTTCCAAATTAAGTGTGAATAGCTCATTTTCTGTCTCTTCCCACTACAGCAAAAACTGTGCTCTTGAACAGCAAAATTACATCAAATGGAAGAGATTGTAAAGATACACCTACTCATGCTTTCTCCTGCATTCAAAATATTGTTAACTTTTCATTTTTAATTTTTGTGATTCTGGATCATAAGGTAGAAAACATTATATAAAAGTCTATATAAAAATAAAAGGTTATTGCTATATTTTTACTGGTTTTAGCTTAGGATGTCTCTTGCTTAGGTTTTTCCAGAAATTTCCCTTTACACAGAGATGGAGAATTCCTATATTATTTAAGTTAAAGTTAAGGCTCTCATTAATGTGGTATTTAAATTATGGCATAGGGAAAAACAAAACACAACTCATTAAAAAAAAAAAACACCCAAATGAGCAAAAGCCCCTTAGATGCTGAAATTCTGATTCAGTATAAAAATAGAATATTTTTTCCTGAAGCTCTCAACAAACTGTATGTCAAGGAGCAATGAGAGTTGCCTCACACAAAATCATAAGAAAAATACCACTTTAAAGTTTGGACAAAACATAATGATTTTTCAATTAATTTTTTACAGCTTTTGAAATATCATATTTTTTGTGATTATGACAGTATTGGTATGTGGTGTTTTTTTGGTTTTTTTTTTTTTTTTTTTTTTTTTTTTTTTTTTTTTTGTTTGTTTGTTTGTTTTTTGTTTTGTTTTGTTTTGTTTTGTTTTGTTTTGTTTTGTTTTTTTGTTTTTTATCCTACTGCAGATGGTTAATATAGGCACTAATAGTTTTAATTTTAGTTTGTCTTTGGTCAAAGACCCTTTGATCTCTCCTGTAAGACTATTTGTAACTTCACTAAGGACATGTAATTGCTTTCAGTACATTCTGTTATGCTGGATAATTAAGCACAAATATTTCATGTTGCTTTTATTTTTAATCCAAATCACTTTATGAGTTATCAATGTCAAGAAGTAAAAAATAACCTCAGATCATCATTCCCCTTCTCTCTAACCTGACTGCTGGTGGATTTACTGAAATCACTTATCAGTAAAGTCCTGGATTATATACTTGTGCCTCTGGTATTTCTGTTCTGTGCAGTTTTCTACACCTCTGTGTTCTCTCTCAGAAAAAAAAAAAAAATCCAAATACTGTAGCTCATGCTAGTTGTCTGAAACAGGTAAGTAATTCATGAAGATCAAATTAAAAAGTGACGTTTTCTAACCTGTTCACTTTCTGTGTTAAAGATCGCTTGAGTGTGTCTTTCCAGAGAGCAGGGAATTTGGCTCATCTTTGTCAGAGCACGCAATTACAGGTTTTAAGTGATTTGAGCATTTTGGTTCTAAATATTCCTATTGGTTTAAATCAAATTGCTTGGAAAGATATGGTTTCAATGTAGGGTTTCCTAGGTGAACATGATCATTGCCTCTGTGAAACTGTAAAAGGGTGCTTGATTTTATTTTACTTTATCAAAACTGGCTAGTACTCCTGCTTTGAATAACAAAACCCCAAATGAAAGTCTGTGTAGTAAAACATCAGAATTTAAGATCAAATAATGAACTGTACTGTTGGAAATATCGTCTATCAAGTGATACATCTTACCCTTCAGCTCCCCTCTCTCAGCTACTATTAATATGTGGGATCCTCTGCAGGGCAACTTATGGTTTCTCAGTCAAGGAACATTCCTTTACGGTCATTTCACCCTAACCCTAGCAATTTGTTTCTCAAACATGGCATGATGTTTCACCCTTGAAATAACACATGCTGCAAAGAAGTGAAAAGAAGAGGGTTTTGTGTTTCATCTGTTGCCAACCAACTGCTCATTTTTGATTCTGCACAGTGTGGTAGGTAAAAAGATTGTATACCACGTTTTCATTTCTTCCTCTTGGAGTAACAGCCAATTGGTAAAAAATGTTAAAAGCCCTTCTGTTTTAAACACAGAAGAATACTAATTTTACTTGAACTTATTTTTAAATCCAATCCCTGGATAGGGCTGATAGGGCTATAACAAGTGAACAAAAGTTTAAAAAGATATTACTAACTCCTCAATTTACCATATCTAATAGAAAACATTGTTAAATGAAAGAACTTCAATGGCTTATGTTCTTCTTGGGGCATGTGTGGGTATTTCTCTACTTCCCAAGTCTCTCTCATTTCTGGATGTCTAAGAAGTAATCTGTAATATATGTTACTAATAATGCAGCCAGTAGAGAGGATAATGTGAAAATAAAAGGTTCAGCTAAGTTTTTCACTATATAAATACTGTGTATGGTAGTAGCACACATTAATTCACATACTTTCTACATATATGTATAGAAAAATAGGCAGCGGATATCAGATATCCACATTATTTTGATAATGTAAAGATAAAAACCAGTGCATTTTCACCTTTTCACATTCACAGGCAGTATTATTACCTGAGATATAGAACACTGTGTTGAGAGCTGAAAAAATATATTCATTGTGTCTGAAGGATAAAATAACATATTTCTCGACATATACATTTTCCCACAGAAATTATCCACAGGAAAAAAATCAAATAACTTTTTTCTAAACACTGCAGAGGAGAAAGTCTGTGATATCAGCTTTGTCAAGTGACAATAAGTTAATATATGATGTTACTTTACTGAGGGATAATGTTATCGCTGCACTGCTCTCAGTCAGAATGAGATGATTCATCCTGTGTATCCTGGAGCATTAATAGTGAACATCACACTAGCAATTCTTCTAGCACTTGAGCTTTTACAACTTATGTTCAAAATTGATACAAATTTACCTAAAAATACCAAAAATCTCTCTTGGACATCACTCTATTCTGGCCATTTATACAGTGATTGATTCTGAGAAATATACAATTGTATTAAATACAAATAGAAATGTAGAGGTTAAAGAAAGCATAATTTAAAAGACTCATGCACATTGTGTTTTCTCATCAGAGACCTTATAAAATGTCAACATGAGTTACTTTTGTCATTCTGGTGCTATCTGGTCTTACAGACATTTACCTGAAAAAAAAAACCCCAAACCCTACTGAAGTAATTAAATTCACCTGAGATGTCAACGGCAGAAATAAAGGCTAATACATTTCACTTTAATTGGTAACGAACATGCACTTATAACCCCTGCATGCCAATATTAACACAGCTATTTCACTGTATTTCTTCTCAAATTAGTTTCCTGAAAACTCTAAAATTTACTCTTTCCTTTTTGGAGTCACTGAGAGATGGAGGCCACATTGAAGGAAGAGCGTAAAGTAAAGTCTCTTCTCCAACTCAGAAAAAAAGATAATTGAGCAGAAGTGTATTTAGAGAAGACTGACAGACGAGATTGCAGTGAGATAGACCCATTCTTTGTTTAAATCCTTTTTTCCCCTCTGTTATCTTATGCTGTTGTCCAGTGCAGCTTTCCCGGCTGGCTCTCTCACCAGTCACAATATGAAGGGAACAGCCTTGTACCTTTGATGTTTGGTGAGTCTGAACCTCAGACTGAAACGTGGTTACGGCATGGAAGAAGGAGGACTCTCACGTGGGTTTTATCAGGCTTTATTTCACCCAGAGACCCACGCGAAGAGTGGACTCTGGGCTTCAGGTTGCCCATTAAGTACCAGGGGTGTCTCCCAAGCAAGGAGATACCCAGAACCAATCCCAGGGAAGAGGGGGAGTGACCAAGAACAGGAGTTAATTGGCAGGACCATCTATGGACAGAAAGGGGAGTGGGGAACTTGATATCCTGCTGAATCACCTTGATTCAGCCTCACAAGAACTTTTCAGGGTTATGGCATGGTGGCAGTGATTGACAAGATCCATCACCAGGGAAAGACCCCAGGGGATATGGAGGTGGGGAGTGTAGGGATGAACCATTATAAAACCAATAACAAAACATACAGAACTTTGGAACCCAAAATGCACACCGCAACAATATCTTGCTCTTGCTGGCTAAAAAGTGTTTTGATTTGACTAAGTTTTCCTAAGTTACTGTAATTTTCTGTCTTTAAAGGAGTTTGGGAAACACAAGGTTTCTATCAAGCCCACCATAGCTAAAGAAATACAATGTCAGAGGACAAAGAAAAGTAGTATCTCTTGCCCCATGTGTTCAGTGCAGTGCAGAGTAACAGCAAAAGCCGTCGCTGTGGGGCCAAGTCACAGCTTTCCAAATTACTTCCTCTCCATTAAAACAACCAAACAATAAAACAAATGAAAACCCCCAAGCCCAACCACAAAACCTCAAGGAGATTCATAGAGAGCAAAGGGACAGAATGAACAAATGACTTCCCATGGGTCACAGTAGGGCAGGTAAAACAGGTGTGTGAATGCAGGTCTGCCAGGCCCTGGAGCTAGCAATCCCATTGCAGGAGAAGCCATCCTCTCTGCAAGAGATATCGTGTAATGTTGATTGAACATCCACACTGTAAAACACCTGCATTTTATAGTGTGCTGTGACAGAATTTTTTCACCTGGCTTTTATCACAAAAGCTTGATTTTGAAGGCTTTGTTCCCTATATTATTTGCTTTTTGATTAAACATCACCCATTGTTATATATTCTGAGAAATGCTGGCCCTGCAGCAATTGTAAATCAATAGCTAGATGTGGAAGAATAGGAAGGGTAAGGGGAAAAAAAAGAAAAGGAGAAAAGTTTCTTACAGCTAAGTGAGAAAGAAAGTTAATAAAAATAGGTCAGGCAATTTCAGCCCTTTCTCATATGAAACAAATGGGCTAATCTTAAGTAGGAGTCACACATAAGGATCTTCAGTGTATCTGGGGCTCATCAGGATGTGGAATACAAGTAGCAATATAAAAATCCTTTTTCACTGATATCAGGAAGTTTGCAGGATAATATATTATCCTGCAAAGAATTTGTATTGCATCTATCTTTTTACTAGGATTGAATAAGTATTGCTGAAATTAAATTGATATGTTATCTAGGTCATGTACTCAGCAATGATTAAGCTGAAGAAGCATATATGAAAATATATGAATATTTTCTTAAAAATCTGTAGAACAGTACCCTAAATGGATAAAGAAAGGAAAACAGAAGATAAGGGTTTGGGTTTTTTCCACCTCAAAAGACAATCATTGTGTAGTTCCTGGAAATAAAACCTTCCATAGTGTAATGAAATGATATTCAAAGTAACTCACATACAAAGTCTACAAATTGAAATCCTACTGGCACTCCTACTTATCTGTCTGCTGTAATTAAATTCATCCTGGAATCTTGGGGAGGGTAAAAAAAAAATATTTAAAGTACAGGAGGGGAAGAAACTTTCAGATTCAGACATAAAAATAGAAGACATCCAAGTGGCACGAAGTTACAATTCAGGAAAGACTTTGTTAGTTGTATTTGGATCACAACTATAGCAACTGTTAGCATGTGTCACTGCCTCTAATGGTATATGGGTTCAATCAGAGCGCACAGAATACCAGATGGGACTGGAGGAAGCTGTCAACAGAAAGAAACTATGCTCTCTGATTTTTGCATTCCTGTGCAAAAAGCCACCATTGTCAATTGTTTTTATCTGTAAAACCAATGCTTTTGTTATAAATCTTGGCATGGCCTGGGATTACAAAGCCAGCAAGCACCAGATGGCTGAAGAGATTCAGGCCAGGTCTAGAGCTTCCTGCCAGCCTTGTTTCTGCAGTCAGGAGTGTGCAGTAATAGGATCCATGTTCAACACGTCTGGGTGAGCAGATGCTCCTCACGTGTAGACACAGTAAGTACACTGGCAAAACTGTAGCATGACTGGTAGACAGATGCCTGATGAAAGTAAGGAAAAAGATTATTTTGATGAGTGCAAAGCACAGTGTTGTTGGAATAGAGAATAGTTGCAATCTGCTGTGCTGGGATAGAGCTAAGAAGCTGGCATGAGCCTGTGTTTTAGATTTGTGACCCAAACATTGCTCATAACACGGAGATATTTTAATTACTTACACAGTGTTAAGGACCCTTCTGTTTCTCACCACATCCCACCAGCAAATAGGCTGGTGCTGCTCAAGGAGCTGGGAGGGAATAGAGCTGGGAGAGCTGACCCCAACTGACCAGAGAGATGTTCTCTACTGGATGTCATCATATTCAGCATATAAAGCTGGAGAAAGGAGGAAGGAGGACATGTTCAGAGTGATGGTGTTTGTCTTTCCAGGTCACTACATGTGGTGGAGTTCTGCTTTCCTGGGGATGGCTAAACAGCAGCCTGCCCATGGGTAGCAGCGAATGAATTCCATGTTTTGCTTTCTTTGTGTGAATGGCTTTTGCTGTTCCTATTTAATTGTCTGTGTCTGAACCCACAGGTTTCCTAACTTTTGCTTTTCTGATTCATTTCCCCATCCTGCTAGTGGGGGGAGTGAGTGCAGGACTGTGTGGGGTTTTGTTGTGGGCTGGGCTTAAATCACAACATCAGTGATCAAAAATTAGCCTTAGCATAGGCATTACTTTAAATGGGAATAAATATCAACACCATGTCAAGAATACTTTGCCATTCAGTAGGCAGATACTAATATGAAATTGTGTCTTTGCTCAAGCTGAAAAAGAAATACATTGACCACTGAGAGAACTTTCCTTTCTCCTAAACTTTGAAGCATAAATTTCTAAGGGCCAGAAGAAAGATTAAAGCCACTCCACAGTGGTCCCTGATGATACTGTGAGAATTTTCTGCAAGAACATGGAACTGAACTCAGGTTACCCAAATCTTGTTCTAGTATCCTCACAGAAGGCTGCTTGGCCTCATATAGTGACATGTAACTATGTTGAAATGAAATGTTTCCTTCATTCTTTTTGTGCTCTTGTAGTTCTTTCTTCCATTATCTGTGGATTATTTCTGTTTAATAGAAACAAACATCATTTCTCTCAGAGTCATGTTGTTGTGCTAGGCAACCACATACCTCTTCAACAATGATAAATGGAAGCTGAATGAGCTTCTCTTTCTCTGCAATATGTCAGTCCATCCTATAGCTGAACATTTCTGATGAAATTTAGTTTTTTCTTGCACTTTTCTTATCTTCTTCACAGAATCCCATTTATTCCCTGCTGTGGATTGCTTTTAGGAGATCTTGTGGGAAAGGTGTGATAAGGATGCAAAAGATGATGGGAGAAAGAGCATGGAGTGACAAATAAAAGCATCAGCTGTGAGATTTGAAATGATTCTTTAACTTTTGTGCATTTTTTAATCAGAATAATAGAATATTTCAAGTCAGAAGGGACCTTTAAGGAACACTGAGTCCACCTCCCTGTTCCTAACAGGACTACCTTAAAACTATAGCATATGATTAAGAGCACTGTCCATACACTCCTTGAACTCTGACAGGCTAGGAGTCATTTCCCTGGAGAGCCTGTTCCAGTGAATAACCATCTATCCATGAAGAACCTTTTCCGGATATCCCATCTGAGCTTTCCTGACCTGGCTTAATTCTATTTCCTTGTGTCCTAACACTGGCCACCCAAGAGAGGTCCACACCTCCCTTTTCAGTGCTCTGCTGAGGAAGGTGTTGACTGTGATGAGGTCACATCTCAGAATTCTCCAAATTGAGTAAACCAAGTATTCTTAGCTACCCTTTATAAATCTTACCCTTGAAAGTTTTCACCATCTTGGTCTCTCTCCTTTTGATACAATATAAGAGTGTGATGTTCTTCTAATATTTTGGATTCCTAACCTGCACACAGTACTCAAGGTGAGGCTGGACCTGCACAGTGTAGAGTGGGATAATACCCTTTCCTCAACCAGCTGCTGATGTCGTACTTGATGTGGCCCAGGATATGGTTGGCTCTTCCAGCTACTGAGACCCACTGTTGACCCACTTTCAATTTGCCATTGACCAGGACCTCCATATCTCTTTCTACAGGGTTGCTCTCTAGCTTCTTGCCCCCAAACTTGTATATGTAAATGTGATTTTTCTATCCCAAGTGGAAAAAACAGAACTTGCTCTTGTTAAATTTTGCACAGTAGGTGATTGTCCAGCTCTACTGTCTATGCAGATCTCTCTGAAACCTCTCTCTACCCTCAACGGAGTCCACAGCTCTTAGTTTAATATCATCACCAAATTTTCTTAAGGTACATGCATCCAGATAATTTATAAAAACATTAAAGAAAACTGTCCCTAAAAGTGAGCTTTAGGTAAGCCCACTAGTATCTGCCTGCCAGTCTAATACAATGCCATTTAGTTAATTTCTTGGAGCCTCGCCTGCCAAGTAATTGTTCACCCAACAAACACAAGCATATTGAAGTGACACATCCAGCCAAGAGCAAGGTGTTTGTTTAGAGGCTTCTGAATTGAGCAGGCAGAAAGAAGTGAGACTGCTTCAACCACATGTCCTCAGATGAAGTGAGAGGTAAGGACAACCATAAACACCACAAACCTGGATAGGCACAGTCACACTGTACCAAATATGCACAAACATACATGGCTGGCCACAGTAATTAAGACAGAGGAAAACACTCATACAAACAGGGATGGCACAAATGGACTGGTCTGATCCCCTTCTGTGGAAATTCATGGTGAAGGTCCATTAGTGAGGAACATATACGCATATAACATGGCAGTATACATATTATGTATGTAAGTATGTCCTACCTACTAAGAAAGGTGGTTGTCCCCAGCCACTCAGCCTGTGTAGCAGTACTCCTCCAGCAGAACACATCAGTTTCCCTGCTATTCAGCACAGATTTATGGCCACTCCAATAACTGGCTCCCAAGCTCCTTATACTTCTCTTTGAGCATCCCAGCTTGATCCTGGCTGGCAGTCATACTCTGTCATACACACACACACACACACAAAGGGGATGTGCTCTGGTTTCTCCAGCCACTGACACCACAGACAGATAGGTCCCGAGGTTTTGATCCCTAGTCCAGTTGCCAGCAGTCATACACCCATACATACACAAGCACAGCCCTAGAGAGTCCCTCACTCAGGAAAATAGCTAGAAATGGAAATTAATAAGAAAATAGGGTCAACTGCATTTATCAGGCATAGAAAACATAGAGAACATCTGCACCAAGATACTGTTTATGTGTGACCAGCCCCTTTTATAATTTTATCCCTTCACTCCATGCTTGTTCTTTGCCAAATACTTTGAATTTTCTTGCCTGTGATTCTTTCTAATGTGACACATGGAAACACTTTCCGAGGGATTCCTAGGACAAGCCTAACAGCAGCTGGGGCTTATGTCTCTTATTGGGGATCTCCCTCTCCTCACTGTGCCTCTGTGCTCCTTTCTGTATCAGGATTAACTGTAAATCACATTACACTTTTTAAACTAAAAAGGTAAGTTTTTGTCTATAACAGTGGTTTGGAAAGCCCAGACTAACACACTTCATAATCCTATAGCCATTTTACAGAACTCATCCTGATGCTTTTCTTTCTATGCACTAACACAGCTACTATTTATTTATTTATTTATTTATTTGCAACTAGCTCTATCTGCTCTTGGCAGGAGATGTGGAAATACTGTGGAAGTACCTGGAAATACTCTATACATTCAACCAGTGTAATACATTGAATTTCATACAGAAACACACTTGAGCATGTATGTGCCAGTCTACTTCCATAGTCAGACAAAATATTTTAGACTATATTTCTCTTGTGCTTTACATATTAGTATAAACAATAGCACTGACTCAGTAACAGGTCTGGAATAAAGGGAGAAGAGTCAGAAAATCTTATTGAGTTGTCTTTGCAACTCAGAATTAAGCTGTGAGGGTCTCCACTCATTCTTATCTCCCGCAAAAATTGGAAATTATGGCCTATCCCAGCAATGTGTTAATAACAGAGGTAGCAAATATGCATATATTCCATTAAATTAATCATTTTCTTTCTACCAGAATATAATTCAGGAGGATGAATGTCCTGTCCTAGTCAAATGAAATATCATTTACAAAGTTTCTTATGTACCCTATCTCAAGGGACAAGGTTGTTGCATTGATTAAGCTTTAGAATATTTAAGTACAAAGACAAATGCATTTCATGTATAATTTGCATTATCAAGACTCAGAGATAATCCAGTCTTGCATAGCTTAGCAATGCAGACTAATTTTAAAATTCTCATTTAATTATGTGATTTTTCATTACTAGAGAAGATTTTTTTAAAAAAATATATACATTATATAAGTTCATGTCAAACTAAAAGAAGCTATTGGTGTCTTACACTTTAGACAATCCACGTATGCTCACACATTTTGCACTAAAATATACCAGAAAGTATTTAGGGCAATAGCACTGCACAATGTAAGTGATACAAAAAACAGAAAATGTAATTCTGACTCCACTGACACCTGCAGGGAAACTGCTGGGTCCAGAAGAGCTGAGGATCCACCCAGGGCATTCAAGAGTGACACAATCTCTGTAGTGTGGCACTTTTCAAAGTAACCTATGCAAGTTATCACCACACTGCCATGTCCTCGGCTACCTTTTTTTTAACAGGTACCATTTTTTGAAGAGTACCACAAGGTAAGAGAGAGGAAACAGAGCACCAAAGTGTTTATTGAAATCTCTCTTTAGCATCCCTGGAGCCCTCTAGGCTTTTCAACAAGGCAGTGACATTCCAACAACAGCAGATTTCAGAGAAGGTATGTACTCTTCTATGATGTATCACCATTCCTATGGGCTCTATACATGTCAGAAAGCTACTTACAGCTACTTACAGCCAGCTGGAGAGCCCTGCTCAGCTATCTCCCCCATTCATCTTTACTGCTTCTCAAAGCTTCCCCAAGCCAGCCTCAAATCTGACTTTCTTCATTTTAAGATATAAAGGGTCATTTATTGGAAAGCCATGTGATTGCATAAAATAAGTGTTGCCCAGATGCCATCTATTGTTTCCTTCAGGAAGAAGAAAATGTTAAAATAATAAAAGTCATCAGCATTGTGTAGTCTCAGGGAAATATCTCATATCAATTCTCTTTGAATTTGGTTTCTCTCTAGTTATTACAAAAAAAAAAAAATTCAAAATACTTTTGAGCAGCAAAAAGTGACTTCATCTTTCAAGAAGTGCACACAGCATGTGATTATGTTTTTATTTAACTAAGGTTATTTTCCATTAAGGAAAGGATAAAGCGTAGAATGTCACCATGATTAAGAGAATAGGTTCATCAAACTCATACATACTAGTCTCAAAGCATTATTAATTAATTTTAACAATTTTTTGAGAACATTAGTGCTACTGGATTAATAACACTTTGTTTAATCTGTGCTCCTGGAAGTCAGTAAAGCAGTGGCAATTTCTACTAGCTGGGAACTTGGTACAGTGTGTTTCAAGTTACTGTTCTCTGTATCTTAACTGGGGAAAAAGCATTTCCATCAAGAGCTTCTGAAATAGTTTCAGTAATTACTATCATTCACAAATGGTTTTAGGTAAAACTAATGGAAAGACAATGTGACAACCATTGCTTGCTCACATTAAAAGAGAAAATAACCCCACAAACATTTCCATCAAGTCTGTCTTTTAGGAAAATATTCTTAAAATATTTTCTATATTTTTTATGTATTGCTTTTTAGATGCAATGTTGATCAAACTGTATCATTTATTCTTGTTTTTTTTTGTTTTTTTTTTTTTTTTTTTTTTGTTTTTTTTTTTTTTTTTTTTTTTTTTTTTTTAATGGTGGCACACTTGTGTCGTGATCATCATGTTAACAAAACGGACCAAAATGTGACTCTTATCAAAGACATAATTCATGTCCTGGCAATCTCAGTCAACGAGAAAAAAAAAAAAATGCTGAACTGATATTTGCTTATATATAAGGGGATGTTTCTAAGGCAGAATATCAACAAAGTGAAACAGAGAAGATGCTGACAATCACGGATTATGCTATACAACTTCATACAGAATGTACCTTTGGCTCCAACATCAGCAAGTTGACAAAATTAATGAAACAAAATGGAGAACTGTGGACATATGTACTATTCTAAAACCAGTGGAATAAGTTGCATGACATGATAGTCATGTAGTAAGTAAAACTTTTCAAATAAATTCTTAGACTTAAAAAATGTGTATCAAATACTGCCTACACTTACATTAACAAATTAAATTCTGAAAAGGATATTTCTATACAGGGGAACCCAGGCATCTAAGTTGCTAAAATGGCTCCTGCCATTGTTTTGGCCTAAGCTCTCCCAAACAATCCATAAACCTGTTTAGAGAATTATCAAATTCTTGTAGACATTTTATTTGTGGATATTTCTTGTCAATCAGTATCTCCTTTGGGATAGTTTATTGGGATGAACATGGGCTGTAATGTGTCAGTTCATCTCAGGAAATGGTCACTGTCATATTTCATTTAATAACACAGTCATACAGTCTATAAATCCTAATTTGTTCTCTTTTTTTTCATAGTCAGTTCATCAGGGAGCAATCAAATGATCATCCTCTGTGTGTCTGTTACATCCCACAGATTTCAGCCAAATTAAGTATCTCAGTGAAAAGCAAATCCCTTTAAGTTTAATGAAGATAGACAAATTAGTAGAGAAGTAGGACCTAGAAGTGCACTATTTTATGGAAAGCTCCCTAGACAAATTTACCCATCACTGACAATGGAGAATCTGCATAACAGACCAACTTTGAGAAACATGCTCATGCAAAATTTGACTTCTTTTGCCTTTCTGACTACTGAAATGTTCATTGGCTATTTGTTCCAATATCCTTAAAAAAAGTAGATGTAGCTAATGTTTCACTCCCCATTTCTTTCTCTTGATTTTTACCACCTCCAGGCATTTCTGTCTCTCATGCTGTTTGGGATTATTTCCAAATCAAGACATTCTTTGCGATTCTAAGGAAATGGCATTTTAGAGAATTACAGGCTAATAACTAAGCTCTTGTGTAGACAGTCCTGTGGTAATTTAAGGGAAACTGTGACAATGATTGAGTTGTTATTTGTCCTTAAGATGAATGGCACTGATAGTCCCTGTGCTGTTCCAAACAAATCTCACACTCTGGGCTTCTGCCTGAGTTCACAAATTATTCTGTATGGATTTTTTCTCATCGGACAGAATCATAGAATTTTTTGGATTGGAAAGAACTTAAAAATTCATCTAGTTACAACCATCAGGGTCACTATCCACGAGACCAAGTTGCTGGAAGCCCCATCCATACTCAAGGTCTATGAGTGATGAAATTCTTAATCCCATAAAACATGGAAAGATATTTTTAAAAGATAGCAAGAAGGAATCTACTTCATTTCGCTGTCCTAACTTTACCTATGTTGATTCTCAGAGAAATTTAATTTATCTATTCTTAGAGACCTTTAGCAGCAGATACTGTACAATCTGCTTTTCCTCTTTCTATCAGCTGTGCCGAACAACTTCTGAAATGCTTTTTAAAGTGAACATCCACATAGCACTGTGTATGCTGGAGAGTCTTACTATTTCTGTCTTTCAATTATTACCTCATCAGAACCGAGTCACTGATTTTACTGAATATATTCTGTCTGCTGAGGGGAAAAAAGGTATCCTTTAAAATTATTAATAATGGGACAGCTGTTATATGGTTGTAAGTCCTGAGTAACTCCTGTAGTTTGCAATCATAGATTAATAGAATTTTTAAGGTTGGAACAGACCTTTAAGATTATCAAGTGCAACTGTCAACCTAGCACCACCACGTTAACCATTAAATCGTGTCCTCAAGCGCCATATCTCCTCATTTTTTAACACCTTCAGTAATTGTGACTCCACCATTTCCCTTCTCAGTCTGTTCCAATGATTTGCAACTCCTTCCATGAAGAAACTTTCCATAACATCCAATCTAATCCTCCCTTGCAGCATCCTGTGACCATTGTGTCTTGTCCTGTCACTTGTTACCTAAGTAGAAACTGACTCCCACCTCACCACAACATCCTTACAGGTATTTCCAGAAACTTGTAAGGTCTCTCCTGAGCCTCCTGTGCTTCAAGCTAAACAATACCAGCTCCCTCAGCCACTTGTTATCAGACTTGTGCTCCACACCCTTCACCAGCTTCACTGACCTTCTCTGGACTTGCTCCAGGACCTCAATGTCTTTCTTTTTGTGAGGTGGTGGAACTGATATAATGACTTACACAAATACAAATGAGAAAATACTGTGGCCTGAAGCTCTAGAATTTCAAATTTCTTTTAACATGCAGCTCTTTGAATGTGTGTTAAAAAAGCATGTCAGGAAGTTATAATTGATATCAAAGTGCTGTTTTTCACATAATTTGCCTCACTTTAGCTATTTACTATGAATGCCTTATCTATGGGTCCTTATATTTAGAAAAAAAGAATTAGAAATGTAGATAAAAAGCTGTGCATCACTCACATTTTTTGAAAAATATACATTCAGGCTGCATTTGCTTTAGCCTCTGTGGGACACAGAGACACTTGTCAAAACCCAACAGGCATACTGAGCTTCAATGATTCATAGGATTTAAATTACTTGCTCTGGGGGAAATCAAGTGTGGAGGAGACCCCACAGGGTCCCACCATCTAATTAAAGGGAGCTTTCTTCTTGATCATCTCATGTAAATATGTAATAACCCATCAGACTAGAATCATTCTGTTTACATTTCATCTGCCAGTCAGAAAGATCAATGATGAGAGCAAGCATTTTATATTTATCTGCTGAATATGTTGCAGATCATCCAACAGATTTCTTTATGAAGACTTGGATCTCCGTATGCAGGCTGAGAAGCCTGGAGCAATTCTGAATTCTCTTAAGATACCATTTTGAACAGGGAGATAGATGATCAAGTTAAAATGCTCTAGGAAGATTAATTTTTGGACATAAATTGTTTTATTCTGTAGAACTCTTATTGTTGTAGTCCTGCCTCTTTCCAGAATCAGATATCACAAAAAGTATTGCTTTATGCACAACCATACATGTAATAAAGACTTTATCTTTAGCACTATATTTTAAACATGATGCTATCAGCACCAGCCATTGAACTAAATGAAAGCAGACCACTCTCCAACCAAATGAGATAAAGCAAATGATTTTATTGTATCAGGGCTGCAGGATCTATTCTCAAACAGTGCTGCAGTAAAAAAATTACATTGATTTCATAAGTCAGCAAAACTCTATGTGTAAGCATATTTTCCTTTGTTTGAAAATTGTGGCTTTAAACTATTTAGAAAAGAAATAAAATGTTTTTGTGAAACTCAGGAAGAGAAAAGATCTAATGTAGAACTTTATAATTTCTCATTTTTTATTCATTTCTTATTTTGGGTAAATCGCTGTAGATAGAGCTACCAACAGATAATATTCATTTGCTTTTTATTACTTCTCCAACTGCCTTCCTATTTCAGTTTATTAGTTAAACTTTATTTCTGATTTTATAACCATCATCAGACTTCAAGCTGTTTTTGATACTCTTCCCTGCTTTTTATATTCTCCTTTTCATATAAACAGGAGTTTTTCTCTTTTCCATAACAGCCAGAATTTTCTCAAAGGCATGAAAAATCAACAAGTGAGGTCCCTTTTGAAGTAACTACAAAGGATTATATGAAGTATGAATGATACTAATTAGATCCTGTAACTTTAAAACAGTTTGAAAATCCGTGAATTCTAAAGGCAAAATAATCTCATTTCTTCCTAGTCTGACTTTTAACCTTAAGTGATTAGTCTTTATTCTCTGTCTGTAACCAAAAAAAAAAAAAAGTTCAGATGAATAAAAACAGTATTTAGCATTTTCACTGGGGAGTGTTGCCAGTACTGTGATGTACTCAATTGTTAAGTTTTTTGTTTTGGTATTAGAAAATGTGATTCTTACACCAAACCTTTACTCTTGCTCTATATATCTTGCTTTGTTTTAGCAGAGAGACTCAGCTAAAACACAAAATTGTTTTGTTAGTGAAAAAATTTCCTTAAAGGGTATGAGGGCCTACATTACTATGATCAGTGAAACAGGAGGTACACTTACACATTTTTTGCTTACAAAATCAAAGGTTGTTTGTTCTTACCTTCCTCTGGAAAGCAGCTTTGCCTACCTACAGTAGGCAGACCAGACTGTATGAACAATATTTTCCCTTTAAACACCTATGCATTTGAGAAGACAGCTCAAACCAAGACATCAAAAGGAGAGGAAATGGTACAAATTAAAAAGGGAAAAATTTATGTTAGATATTAGGGAAAAAAAATCTTTACTGTGATGGTTGTGAGACACTGGATTAGGTTCCCCAGGAATGTTGTAGATGTCCTGACCCTGGCAGAGTTTAAAGCCAGGTTCAAAAAGACCTTGCACAACCTGGTCTAGTGGGAGGTGCCCTTGCCCACTGTGCAGGAAGTTGAGACTGGATCATCTTTTAAGTCCATTCCAACCCCCTGACATTCTCTGATTCTATGAACTATGTAGAATTAATACTTACATTAAAAATAATAGCACATGTATTCAGTCAATTATTTGCAGCCATCATCCTGAAGCAATGAGTCTTGCTGTATTTTTGTGCCTTTCTTTCTGTCTTTAGAGACTGATCCAGTTTACAGGATTAGTCCAGTGACAGGAATCTAAGGGGAAAAATGCACAGTTAGAACATTCCGGAAATATTACCCAAGAATAAGAAATATGATATGACCATTTAAAAAAATCTGCATTAGATCTCTTATCTTCTTGAGCTATCCCAAAAGTTTTTCTTTCTTTTCTAGATAGCTTAAAGCCACAATTTTCAGACAAAGGCAAATATAAAATATTTTTCCCTAATTCTCCTTACAGTTAATTTTTTCCCCTTAGTCTCCTGTCCATTCAACTGGATCTGGCTTAGAAGGTAGGTGGGAAGGCATCACAACCCACTGCTTCATGCTGCCTGCTGCCAAGCATTGATTGAATATAATTACTTTTCTCCTTCAACTTAAATTGCTGACATATTCCTAAAATTTTCCTCACTTAATACCCCTTCAGAACAACCTGTAACATCCAAACTCGTGAGCCCAAAGACCTTCCAAAATGTGTTTCTATTTCAAGCTGCAGTAAGTCCTGAACAGCAAAAGGACTTTTTAAAAAAATCACATTACTTCTCACACTATATCTGAGCTGATAAAACCTGCTAAAAAGACATACAGCCTTCCTAAAATATCATGCAGTATTATTTTTTACAACTCAAAATATGCAGAGTGCATCTGCTAAACGTATATAATGTAAATAATATTCTTGATTTCAATGTTTAAAATGTTCTTTGTAGCTCTCTGAATTTCAGGTGCAGAGTCAATAATTTCCTAACTCTCTTAATTCTATTGTGACTCTCAACTGCATCTTCAATAGTGGCTTCTTGATGCTGTGACATGTTGAGCCAAACTTAACTCTCTCTTAACTCATCTCTTTTGATCTGGGATCTTCTTATATTACCTACCTGATTGACTGGGTCAAAGTATCACCATTTTACCTTTGGTATTCCAGTTTTCATTTGCTGGTCTGAAGGAGTCTTCTGAAATCCCTGTTTTCCTAGCAGCCTCCTTGTACACAAATAGTACTGGAGAAAGTTTTACTTCTTCAATTAATTCCATGGAGCACTGACTTTTGCTGATTCCAATAAACTTCCAATTAACCTTCCTTTCAAAGTTTCATTTTACTGTAGGCTATTCTGATGCCTCCATATTGAATCTGGTCTTTTGTGCTACAGATTTGATCCAAGCAAACGTGATGTTACAATAGGAGCCCCCTCAAATGGCAATGTTGAGGAACAGTATTGATTTATATGAAAGACTTTTCATTAATTCTCTTGAATAACTTATGCAAGCAAGCAAGTAAGCAAAAATCAGAACTGTTTCAAACCAGAAATATTTCTGGTTTACTTAGTCATTATTTCTTCCAGATATAGTTAGCAAGATACACCATCATAACTTCTATATCATGCTCACAAGCCACACATTCCGTCTCCTTGTACCTGCGCTAACACTGCCAAAAGGGTCATTGGTTCATTCATTCCTCCATTTCATGTTCATGATAAAGGTGAGCATGATGAGGAGAAAGAAAAGGGGACACTGCTTTAGAGACAGAGCATAAATTCAGCTTAGCAAAAATTCACTGGAAGATAGGTATTTGCCTACATTTCCTGAACTGTAACTTAGATTCACAGCCAATTGGAGCCAATCAGCAGCACTATAAAAACAGCATGTCCTGAAGAAACCTTGAAATGTAGTTCAATAAATCAAAACGTTGAAGATGAAACCATTAAAGCAATTAAAAGCTGTCATTAAACCATAAAACAATTGACTTAGAACAATTGGCTTAGAACATCTTATTATGCATGAGCATATCCCAAATAACAAAACTAATTTTACACATCATGCTACTGCATTTAAGTCTGTTACTGACTGGTAGGTATGATGAACTGATTTAATGTGCACATATTATTTCACAGCTGTTTACCTAAGTGGGTTTTTTTATCCTGTTACCAGCTACTTCAGACAGAATATTGGCTGTGGGTCAGATCCATTAGGCCAGCTTTTCCATGGGCCTAATTTAGAAAACATTACTTTATAAATTAATTGTATTTTTATTTACAGGAAATTAGATTAATTTTTTTTTAATTTTACAATAATTATGCCATGGGAAAAGTGAGCAATAATGATAAATAGCACTGAGTATGAAACTTTTAATTGACATCTCCAGTCTAACTGATTACTATTTTTTTCCATTAAACTTCATAACCCTGTGAGTACAAAAAATCAACTTTGAACTCTCACAGTTTGTTGCAAAAATTGAAGATATGTGTCTAGAGAACTCAGTGGAATGGTATCTCCTTGTGTAGACACTCTACATGGACAGAGAACAGTCGCTGACCCAAATAGAAATATATAGATGCAGGAAAAAATGTGACTGGAAGTTGTTTAGTATTATTATTTAATGTAAAGTCCTGCCAACAGACTGCTTATCTTTCTTGAATAAATTTGTCCAATGCTCATATTACTAGAGGGGATTAATTACACAAGCTACCTATATAAAACACTCTTGAAGACTTTCTCTATTCAGATAGCTCCCAGCTCCCTTTTACATGTCAAAAGCATGAATGAAAGGATCTCAATTACACAACTGTCACAGATATGGGAATAAGTGACTCTTGGCCCTGTGCTGATGTTCCAGCTAGGGGGACAGACATTGAAGAAATACTCAATGGCATGTTGGGCCCACCAACCTGGTTCAGGTTTATCATGGTAATTTCCAGTTTGTTGAGTGCAGACTTACCTCCCAATGCAGCTACACCTGTGCTGCTTTGGGTGTCTGTGAGACAGGATGTGATTATCTTTTCACGTGGACCTATGAACCAGTTGAAGCCTGACGTGCACTGGTCCAGATTATACAGTCCCATTTTATAGGCTCTGAGAGGTCCTTCGATCTCCTGCATTTTTTGAAAGTCATGATTTTCCCAAAGAGTGTACTATAGGATCCTGAGTTTCTGTAACTGTTATGACAAGATCTAAGGCTGTGATTCAGAAGAATTCTCATCTGTGTATATTTTCCTGTCTGAGGAGAAGGATAATGTAAGTTTGTCTTCTATACTATGCAGAGTTTTTCTTGGTATGTGTCAAAAGTTAAGTATAATTATTTGATCTAATATTCAGGCTACCTTGAAGGGGTTTTGTTTTTTTTTTTTTTTTTATTTGTTATGTTATTCTGCATTAATACAGCATTTAAATGAAACTTGATATAGAAGGAAAAAAAATTGTATAATTTGGTGATATTTGCCTTGTAATTTTATTCATGGCTTGAATAATTTTCAGCATATGAATGGCTTTATCATTTTAATTTCAGGGAACAAACGTCTGCAGTAGACTAGGAGCTGGCACAGCTAGAGCATTGTCTAATGTTTTGGCCAACAATACATGAATACTAGTAAAACTGAGCTCTCAGTTGTATCTGTCTCTTTAGATAAGTGATCATGTATATTTGAATATATAAACACAAACGTATAAACATATACTTATACATATATATATATTACTTACATATGTATAAACCGTCTATACATGTAGTTATATATATAGTATATATAAGTATGATGCTTTTAAAAAATAACCAATTCTAAATACACTGAGGACATTTCATATTTGAAGGTGTCATTTGGAAAATTAGCAGTAAACATCCAGATGCCTCTTTCAATAATAATTCAGCTATTAGTGGCAATGTCTGGCAAGATTACAAGCTTCAGAGACACTGCGGTTTTAAGTGAAAAAAATGAGACACATCAAGCAACTCTGTCCTAGCATCATCTACTTGTTTGTCTCTTTAATTTAGTCCAGCTGTTGCATTCTAG
Organism: Zosterops lateralis; assembly: GCF_965231275.1. NCBI lineage: Eukaryota > Metazoa > Chordata > Aves > Passeriformes > Zosteropidae > Zosterops > Zosterops lateralis. The sequence continues at coordinate 72,973,296 of NC_139762.1, forward strand.
CTAAATCATGAAAATAAAAATAAATAAATTTGAACTTAACCTTTGTTGAATTTAGGAAGATTTTTGATCATTCTACCTGCCTGGTAAATGCTTTCTCTCATAAGAATTCAAATTGTGAAAAGACTTAGTTAAAGTCTAAAAAAAAATTAAAAAGGCTTGTGTTTGCAGTGTATGTAGAGGATAAATATCCACTGAGACCTCTAATGTCAGACAGAGTATTTGAGAAGTAGGAAAGAGTCTCAAATCCTCATGCAGGTGAGACGGGTGCCTCTGGGTGAGGGTATGCAGGAAATGGCAGTGACACCAGCCATGCTTTTCACCCAGCAGTTCTTTCTCATCTCTCACAGGTAGGGCAGAACAAGGGTACCTTCAGCTCCCCTTCCTACTTCTCCACTAGCACCCACTGCTGCAGCAAAAGCATTTTTGCATCAAGCACTGGCTCATAGGGGCTGGGCCTGCTGCTGCCACACTCTGCTGGGTGGGACACAGTGAGGAAGGAGGTGTACAGCACAGGGAACCAGCACACAAACTCTGGGCGACCACACCACTCTGAGGGCACACTGCAGAAAAGCTTCCTTAACTATTACAGCTCATGAGTTTGCTCAAGGTTGGGAGGACATAAAAGTTATTTAGACCTACGGCAGTTCTCATTTGGCAAGCTGCAACACTCAGGGAGAGATTCAGTCTTTTACAGTTATTTCATTCTGAAGTGTCTGTGTCAAGATACTCAATAACTCTTAGCAGCACTGTGCAAATGCTCTGCAATATAAAAGAAAAACAAAAAGGGCAGTTAAACAGAATGGAATTGAAAAGAAACCGCATGGACAATATCGGAAGTTTTATTTTAGATTCTTGATTCTTTGAACACTAAACTTAGCAAAATTATTATCCTCTTGAAAAGTAGTAACTATGCTTAGTAGGAATGCTGCTTTGCTTTAAACTGGTAGCAATGGGCTGCTACCTCTACTGCGGCAGAGTGAAGTTCTTGTTAATATATACACTTAAGAAAATATATGTGAAACATTGCGGAATAAAAAAGGAAGTAAGAGAAAGAAAGAGTAAGAGTGGGGAAAGCCACAAACAAAAGGTTTGATAGGTTCAGGTGGGAAACTCCAGGTATCTCTGCTGGGAGGGGAGTTTTGACACTGTCTGATGTGACACTCTTGATCGTGCAGAGTCTTTTGCTGGGAGGCGACACATATGAGTCTGGGGGTGCTTTGAGGGTCTTTGATGGTTTATTACCTTTTCTAAAACACGACAGCAGTTCCTCAAGCCTTTGTAATTAAGACAGTTATGTTTTGTCAGAAGAGATGAATACTCTCAGGCCTACATGTGAATGTCTCAATGCTTCCTGGGTAAAGAGGGAGGGGGGTGGGCCTTAACAGAAGGGAAGATATTGGTATGATAAAAAGTATTATCCCACCTCACAGGATCTGCTTCTTGCCAGCCTTTTCCCCTGGGTGGCTCACAAACTTGACTGTTGTTAAAGAAAGATTGGTCTTTAAAGAAAGATTTCCTGGTCATCATCCAATGGTGGATGCACATGGCCTCTGCATCTGGTCTGTTCTTATGGAGATCAGAGACTTCACCACTGCACACCCAAAACTCTCATCTTTGGTTGGGGGTTACAAACCTGGCCTCAGCAAAGCACCTGCTGCTTTTGTCAATGGCCAATTGTTTGAAGAATTAATCATGAACATTTACAAGGGCCAGCCTGCCAGTTCATGCTTCCGAACCCAGAGATGTTCAGGGAGTTGAAGAAACAAAGCCCCAAGAATGGGTTATGGATTGTTAGCTGCTGATGTTAAAAATAGTCTTGTGAGTGCTTGGGATTTTTTAAAGAAAATGGAAAATAGTAATTTTTAAATCAAAATATGTCCACTAGGAAACTCACCTGCATATTTAGTACATCTTGTTGGTGGTTTTGGTTTTCTGCACTGAAACTTGTAGATAAATGTGGAACTGACTCTTATGCAATGAAAAATCACAGTCCTACAGAAACTTACACAGTTATTGAAGTTTCCAAAGGCAGGGAGTATCAGTGACATCAGAAGGAATACCAAAAAGGTAAAAGTTATACGATGTGGATATGAGAATGATGGCTAATCTGGGAACAAAAGCAATTCATAGGTTTGGGAGTCTCACAACTGAGCTAATCCATGAACCTCAAAAAAAGTTTCAAACCAACATCTTTTCACACTTCTGTTCCAAAACTCACATTTAGAAGGAAAACGTAATTAAAAATATGTGATTGTCACAGATTCTGTAACCCCTAAGGATTTCTACCTAGTGATAGATGTTCAACCCTTCTGAAAATCAAAAAATAAGCAATTCCTGGCAGGTGTAAACTTTTTTATGGTTTAATTTTGAAACAACACACAGAATCCTTTAAATTATCAGAAGTCAGCTAAAAGAATTCACTGCCCTTTATCTCAGCCTTTCCTCCCTCTCATTCTAATGCTTTGATAAATCAGACTCATTTAGAGACCAGTGAGGAAAGTGGAATTCACGAGGATGTCTCTGTGTTTACAGTCCCTCATCTTCACACCCTGGCAGCTCAATGCCATTCTTCAGAAATAAGACAGCAAAGAACAGATTGATTTTCTTTTTTTAATTGCATCCCTGCCAAGACCCTATTGGCAGGAAAACAGAGGTATGGACTCAGGGTTTTTTTAGATGCACTTGACACAAGCTTATTTGTCAAAGATCAAATCTCCAGTGAACAGCTTGCTGCAGCTTTTATTTCCAAGACTTTGATAATAACATCAAATTGATGTTGCATTGGTGTGCACTGAGACAGCAAAGGAAATTGCAAAGATATTTGGAAAAGTGCAGAAAAGGACAGAAAGAGAAGAGGGAAAAAAACCTTATGTTTTTAAACAGCTTAAAGACAAATGTGTAATACTTTTCAAGATATAGTGCTGAGCAATACGCCTTATCAGGCATAATGCAGAAAAACTAATTTAAGAACAGCTATAGTCTTGATTTGTTTCTTCTAAAAGTTTAACTTTCTCTCTGTAGAATGGCATTTCAAGACACTAATGAAAGTCTTGACGCTCAGGAATATGGTTAAAGAAAATCACACATTTTCCTGGATTTTAAGCAAGATGTTGTCATCTGTACAAAGGCAAAAAAAAAAAACTGTCAGCAAGAGTTATTTTGGTGGGGATGAATGACTAAGGCCCGTAATTCTTGACAATGTTTTCAATCAGAGGGGAATATTTCTAAGTTTTTTAAGTATATGATTCTGATAACTAGAGCATCTTGCCAATCTTGAAAAAGCCAAATGCCATGTCCCCTAGCTGCTGGCATTTATGAAATATGTAATTGCTTTCAAGTATATTTTATGTCTCTCTCCTCCCTTGCATCTCCTGCCCTTTTAGAAAACAGGGACAACTACCAAGGAAAACTGAAATTCTCCTCTCTGCACTTTCAAAAGTATGTAATAACCATTAGGCCATATTTCTAGCCCACTAGACTTCCCTGTCATCTACATTGAAATCGTGCTGTTGTTAGTTATCTACACTAATCTCAATGAGTCAGATAAAAGCAAGCCTGGAAAAACAACATTACTGTTCCCAGTTTCCACTGAAGACTACTACTGCAATTATGCATCTCTGGCCCTATTATTGTATTCAGTATCTGTGGCAGGTTTTTATACCTCACTAATCAACATAGCACTTAACAGTGAGGAAGAGAAGAGCAAAGGGACTGTAGCCCAGAAGTGAAGAGGCAAAGACAATAAGGAATTTTATGCCTCATCCCTTTTTTCTGCCTGCTCTACACTCCTCCTTTTGTCCAGCTTTCATTCTGCAAGTCCCCCTTGATACACAGTATGAACCAGAAAATGCTTATTTTATTATCTGTAAGTTAAGATAAAAATAATATGTCCATCTCTTAACTGAGGAACTCTCTGTTTCTCTGAAGGAAAGATTTTGTAATGCAAAACTAAAATTTCCCCTTGTATTGGGTTTGTATAGCCAGGTTTTGAAAGCAATGTGGGGAGGCTACAGGGATGGCTTCTTTGACAAGTTGGTAGAAGCTTCCTCCATCTCCAACAGAGCCAATTCCTGCAGGCATTTCTGTCCAAAGCCAAGCCAAACAATGATGATAGGAAAGCTTCTGGGATAACACATTTAAGAAGGAATAAAAGTTATTGTGCAGGTGCAATTGCAGCCAGAGGAGAGGAGTGAGAACATGTAAGCGGAACAACTCAGCAAGCTCCAAGGTCAGTGCAGAAGGAGGGGGAGGGGGTGCTGCATGAGGCAGAGCTGAGGTTTCCCTGCAGCCAGTGGTGAAGGCTGTGGTGAGGCAGCTGTGTCTCTGCAGCCCATGGAAGTCAGTGGTGCAGAGATGCATGTGCAGCCCATGGAGAAGCCCCACTGTGGAGCAGAGTTTTAGATGCCTAAAAAACAGCTGTGACCTTCTGGGAAACCTGGAGCCACTCTTGGCAGGACTTGGAGGACCATGAAGAGAGAAGACTATGCTGGAGCAGGTTTCCTGGTCGGAATTTTGACAGCTCTGAGGACAGCACTAGAGCTTCCTGTTCCTGAAAGACTGGAAAGAGACCCACAGAAGAGCTGTTCCTGAAGAACTGTAGCCCATGGGAAGGACTCACATTGGAGAATTTTGTGGAGGACTGTCTCCCATGAGATGGACCCCATGGTGAAGCAGGTAGAAGACTTCTTTCCCTGAGGAGGAAGCCAAGGCAGACACAACCTGTGATGAAATGCCCATAACCCCCTCTAGCTGTCTCTGTGCACCATGCTGTTGGAGAGGATATAAAATCAGGAATAAAGTTTGGGTGAGGTAAGAGGTGGGGTGAAGGTATTTGTATTGTTAAGATTTGTTTTACTTCTCATTAGGCTGGTCTGATTTAGACTGCTAAATTCAACTAATTTTCCCAAGCTAAGTATTTTTTTTGCCCATGACTGTAATAGATGAGTGATTCCTCCCTGCCCTTATCCCAACCCATGAACCTTTTCTTACATTTTCTCTTCCCTGTCCAGCTGTGGAGAGGGGTGACAGAGTGGCTTTGGTGGGCACCAGCATCAACCCACCACATCCACTAAGTGCATGCATTGTCCTAAGCAAATGTGCAAACACAAATATACATGCACATAAACCACACACTCTTGTAACTGGTGACCCACCCAATCCAGGCAGATGCATTTTCTCAGCCTACTTCTCTAAAAATGAAAACCACTGAAGCAAGAAGAGGCACAACTGATATTCAGGAACTGCCATCTAGCACCTCAAGAACTTTCATGTGCTTACATATGCAATTCACACTGACGCCAGTATTGCAGAAATGAGCCCTTCAACCCATAAAAATAAATCAAAAGACTGATGAGTAGTTGACCTCAATACTTCAAAGATCAATTTGAAAAAAAAAAAAAAAGAAAAAAAAAAGATTAATTCAGGATAAATACTTTAAAAATAATTAAGAAATGCCATTGGAAATGGGTGTGCGTGACCTCAGGATTTTGAAAGATGCTTGTAATTTACCTTTCTCCAAAAAGACTGTTTGTTGGTGGTTGTTTGGGTTGTTTTGGGTTCTTTTGGTTGGGTTTTTTTTTTTTTTTTTTTTTTTTTTTTTGTTTTGTTTTGTTTTGTTTGTTTGTTTGTTTGTTTTTTGTTTGGTTTTTTTTTTTTTTTTTTTTTTTTTTTTGTGGAAGCTTGATGAAACCTTGTTTGACAACACTGCCATTAAAATTAATGAAAATTCAGGCAGTGTCTGCCAAATGCACCCACATTTTTTTCACAATCTCTTTACTTGAATGTGATACAAAGTCGAAACCACATCATACATGATACACTTAATAGAAGTCCTGCATATCAAAGCTGACAATTTATTGGTATATCAGTATTCCTGGGGTGGAAACATAATCCTGTATGTGTTTTCTGACTACAGAAAAAAGCTCTTCAGAAATATCAAAATATACTTTAGTATATTACCACTTACATGCTTCTTTTTGTTCTGAAACCTGTGTTTTCTGATTTTCTAAAATGTACTTCTTTCTCTTTCTCAGCTTCAGTTAAATTTCATTGCTTCAGGAAAATTGTCAGATCATTCAAGTAGTGGAAGGATTATGCTGGATTCAAGATTAGGCTTTTCTCTCAGGGAGACTGTCATCAATGATACAAGCCTGAAAAGATGAGGTGCTCACATAGGGTTGAAACAATAAAGAGAATCAGATCTAAACATAAATATATCAAATACCTGAAATTGGCTAACTCTGACTAAATAAAGATTTTTATGTTACTCTGATTATTTATCTGTTTCCATAAGCGATTAAGTAGAGAATTGGCAGTGAAGAGAAACAGTACAAGAATATGGTTACCTAGTGTTTAAGAAAGTAAATTTAATTTGCTTTTCATACACCAGAAAGAAAATCAGCTTGGTTTTCACACAAAAGTTGATTTTCTAGAATGAAAATTACACTCAATATTTCAATTCTTGTTTTTTTTTTTTTTTTTAAAAAAAAAGTTCTTTGCAAAAAAGGTAACCAAAATTATTCTTCACATGTTTAGCCTATATCTGAATTGGTGAAGTACCTGCATACTGTCCTAAAAGTTGATACCTGGAGGTTACTTTATCTTCAAAATAAAATTACTGCTGAAATTTGCAGAGGACAGGAAGTAATTCCTTTCTCTATCTCTATTCTTGGCTTTTCAGAATAAATAAAAAGTAAACCGATACTGAGTCTCAGATGCAATATATCAAAAGACTACATTCAGATGAAGAAATATTTTTGTTTTATCAAATGCTCTGAGACATCTTGAGTAAGTGAAAGGACTGTTCTGCAAGTAAGAGAACATAAAAGAGATTCAGAAACTTTTTTATGTACAAAAAATATTTTCTTATTTCTACACTCAAGGGTTTGTAAATTTAGATTTGTAGAGATTTCATGAAGAGGAGTCTCTTGAGACACATTCAGAGGTATCTATGTGTTAGACAGCCATGTAGATGCATATTTTCTCTTTTTTCTGAAAATTTGTTATATATTTACAATAAATCATTTCTTTATTTTGTAGACAAGATATCTTCAGGATCTCAGTGTTTGTGAAAGTTGGGGGTTTTTTCACCGGCACATATTGCAGTATCATCTTTCTTCCTCAGATGACATTCAGCTAGTAAAAGTAATCTCTGATCCCAAAACAAATTTCAGTGCGAAAAACTGTTCGTGTCAACATCTATTTTCTCTGTTGGTCTAAAGAGCATGCTTGTGTCAAGCTGGGATTAATAAGCAAAAAAAGAATAAATAATTGACATTTAAAGTTTTGTTCTCATCAAATTGATTCCCATGAAGTGTCGCCCTGATTTTTCAGCCTTCTGATGTTCTCATTCTTGGACTGGAGTGTTCTCACACATTGTAGCAGAAACAAAGACTGATATTTTGTAAATACAGTCCTTCCAGGAGGAAGAACAAATTGATAGACTGATGGTTTGACCAATGGAGTCTGAGAGGTGTCAATCTCGTCCCCCCAATCACTGGTCAAAATCCAAACTCTATTTAAACCCTGAATCTAAAAATAAAGTTCTTTTTTTTCTTGTTCTCATCCTGACAGGTGAGTGTCCTTTTTGTGTCCTCTTGGACAATGAAGTATAAAATTTCTATTTAAACTATTATTTTTTGATCCCTGCAAGCTTGTCTAGAAATTTCTGAATGTGTGTCAGCTGTTGCTGCAGACTGTGGCGCCCACTTTTGCAGACATTAGCTGACAGTCTCATCTCCAACATCATTAGCAAAACTTTATTGTAGTAGCTCTGCAGACCTCATCATTCAACACAAGAAATTATAAGATAACAGTTACATTTTGTATTGATTTTGATGAGAATTGGATCAGACCTTGACTGTCTGGTAGTTAAAGTCTCATTCTCATTATATACTTTCTGCCAGGAGCTCAGTTATTTTCCTTCCTTTATTGACTTACGGAGGCTCTCACAGACTGTTTAAATACAAGTCAGCAGATATGTCAAATAAGGTACTTTTCACAGTGAACCTTGGCTTTTTTTTGGCAGACGTAAGTCACCCTGATGTTTAATGTTCTATGCCCTTTTTATTTGAATTTTAAGTTTACAGTTTTATGCTTCCTAGATACTACATCACAATTGCATTAGGGACGGATTCAAAGTGTGCTGTGGTCACTAAAGTGCTTTTCATTTACTTCATTAAAGTCTGAAATGGGTTTATAATCTCAGGTTCTGTGTCATCTTCTTTGTGAACAGGCATTTGAGGTCTTACTTATAACTCTTAAGCATGAATACAAAGTAAATTAATACAAAAAAGTAGGTTGGGATGCATTGATACAAACTAAACATAAAATTACACCTAAAGAAAAATGTTGTGGTTTGCATCCCTATGAATACTGGAGAAAAAAAATCCACATTTAATTAGAAACACACTAATCTATTATTTTCCAGTTTTCAGAAGGCTTTTTTTTTTTCTCCTAAAGTGTACTATATCTTGGTTATAATTATTTAAAACTTTAAAGAGTTAAAAAATCTAAATATGATTATAATCAGAGTTGAAGGCATGTTTAATCATCTTTTGAAGAATAGAGTGGTCTTGGTGGATTTCCTTTAATTAAGTTTTTTAGATGACTCATACAATATAAATATTTTTGGAAACTTTTCTCTATTATGTTCTGCAGGAGGTAAGTTAGGTCAATAAATATTTTCAGAGCTATTACACAGGGAATTTTTTTTCAGCCAGCTTATTATCTTTATATTATATTCCCTTCTCCACCAAGAAAAACTGACCTCAAGGATCCTTCTCATTAATAGAAAAGTCACAAAGATAATGAGATACGGCATTTTGATGACATAACCTGGAGGAGATGAAAAAAGTCCAAATGTAGATCTGAAAGTGGAAATGGCAGTCTAAAAATCACTAGCTCACAACAAAACTGAGTTCTAAAATAATTTTGTACTTTATAAACAATGTCTGCTTTAATCCCTCAAAATGAGTATTGGCATAGTTTTTGCAACATCCAACCTATTAGGCCTGGTGAAATTTGATGACAGGAGGTCAAAGATACTGTTATATAATTATTTTGCATCAGTTATCTACTCAATAAGTGGCCAACACAAACTTTTATACTCTCATTTGTCATTTGCTGTGAAAGATCTGTGACTACAGACAAAGTTGTTTCCCTGATTCTTTACCCTTTTATTTTTTCCTTTTAATGTGACATATTCCATTTTTAGACTGACGTTTGTTTTATAATCCAGTGACATACTTAAAATATATACCTAAGACCCAGTTTTTGGATAAAAAATAATATGCAGCACTCAAGTACATTCAGTAGGTATGAAGACTGAGCACTAAATGATAAATGCATATATTTGAGTAGAACCTACCTGTAATAAAAAAGATCAACTTCTTAAATTGGAGTAAAAATATTTTGATGATAAAACAGGATGATATAACAGGAAAAGTATAGATCTTAAGTATTTTAAGACTACTTAAAATATTAAGACATTGTGTACCCTTATGAGACTTGCAATTATGTGGAAATGATTAAACAGAAAAAATTCTAAAGAAAATCTTGGATGATAATATAGAGTAAGGAATAATTTCTAGATTATATACTAGATAATGAAATTTCTTTTTCTTCTTACATAGTTTGTGAGCTGAGATAATGAATTGTAAATTCAAATATCATCAACAAATGTCTTTCCAAAAATTTTGCTTTATACATTGTACATCTTCAAGATAGACCTGTTGATTGTGATTAAGCCAAAGTCAAGTCAATAAGTGAAGTAAATTGACTTGACTTACTGTCAAGTAAGTCAAAGTAAATTAGTTTTATTTTTTGCTTGAGTATCCCCAGAGGACCCTTTCTCTGGGACATAAAAAAAACTTGAAAAATCTTCACATAGATACACACTCTTAGAGTTGCATTTAAAGATATAACACTGAAATGGGGTGTGTGTAAATACATATACATATATATATGTACTGATTATCTGACTTTTGACTTTCAAACACATGTGTATGCTTTTGGAAAACTTGTTTTCTGATATGTTCCTGCAAGTTAAACACCAGAATAAATGTAAGTATAGAAAAATTATTTCATTATATTGTTTAATTAGAATTTGAGAGGTCTTTCTCAGCCTCCTAATGAGTATTGCAGAATTTTCTCACTTTTTCAATAGCACCTTTGGGCTATCTTCTGTTAATAGCCCATCAACGCCTTGCCCATGACTCTCAGAAGATAGCCCAAAGGAAGGGGGGCTGGGAAGAATACTGCTCCACCTGGTTTCAACAGTTCATGAAGATGGTGATAGAATAAATACTTTGTGTACACTCCCTCCAGGAGTTATCTCTGTTTAATGGGCCATCAAGACCCACTTCACAACTCATCATCCCATTGTGAGATGCTCTGCCCAGGGGGAGGAGCCAAGCATTCTCACCTGGATATAATCTGGTATTTGGGACAGTACAAGCAGCCCTTGCCCACTGGATTCCCAGAGGAGCAGAGCTACCAGACCTTTCTACAGGATCACTGCTTCAATGAAAGCACTTCATCTGGACTGCTACCACCACCCTAACTAACAGGGTGTTAGGTTGTATTCTGACTTAGTCAGGGGTCTTCTGTACTATTGCTTTTTTTTATTTTATTTTACCTTCTTTCTATTAGATTGTATTTCTGACTTGGAATCTCTCACTGTTTTGCTTTCAAACCACTACAGCTTTTTATCCAGCCACCATGATAACCTGTATCTTGAAAAACAATTAAGTTCTTGATATTTCTTCATTACACTACAGAAAAATATGTTTTAAAGACAATTAAAATGTGAATGCTCATATGTAAATATTTTCTTCCAGAAAATTATATCTTGAAGGTGCATTAGTTATTCAACAAAAAACTACATATAAATGGTTTATAAGCCCTTCAGTTGAAGGCATCTACTTAGATGGAAATAAATACATTACAAATACCTACTTTATTAGATTATTCTCATGTGCTACTGTATTCATAGTAACTCTGCTCTTATCTTGACAGAAGCTGTGGCCTGATTTATGTGACTTGTTAGAAACTGACATTAGCTGTGCACTTTATTTCTACTGAACATGCCTTAAAAGAAGTGGCCCATGTCCTGGACTACGTATAGAGGCAACTATTTTATACAGCTGTGAGGGACAGATGAAATTACAAGTAAATATTATGAATTTAGTCTATAATAACTTTTCTTCTTTATACTTTTTTTTTTTTTCATCAAGATCAATATAGTTATATAAAAGTATGGAAAACTGTGCAGAATGACATTCATATCAAACAAAAGGTAATGTTCTGTTTTTTATTAAAATTTGAAGGCATATCTTCAACCTACTTCATTTTTTCTATTATTTCCACCAGAATAAAGTATTCAATATTACTTTTCCTCAAGCAATTATTACAAAAGAAACTGTGCTTTTCTTGTGAAAAATCTGCTCAGTCCATCCATCTCTGTGGGTGGCAGGTCAGGTTTCCTGCCTAGTTACACGCTATTATAAATGGCACATCTGACAGACTTTTAGTAAAACCTCCTTGCCTTCCCATGTGTCTTTATCCAACAAGTATGAGGTTTTGGATATGGAAAGCCCATCAATGGATGATGTGGATTACTGTCCATCAGCACCAGAGATGTTGCCAGGATACACCCAGTAACACAACCACACCCATGAAGGTGACCCTGTTCAGAAGGGAACAGAGGGTCCAATATTCCTGACAGACCATTCTCTTAGGGAAGTCAAATGATTTACTAGGGCCCAGGTTATGAACATGACTAGCAAATTTCCTAACCTAGTACAGCCCTTAAATTGTTATCCAATACTGCTCTTCCATGTGGGTGGTGATGAAGATGCCACCGATAGTCCAAGATGAAATCAAGGACAATCAAAAGAGACTTTAGAGCCTTTGAAGGGTTAGTAAGGGAATCTGCAGCACTGATTATTTTTTCCCCTGTCCTTCCAGTTGCAGGGAGATACATTGGAAAAAAAAGGTAGTTCAGAAGGGACAGGAAAGGAAGAAGTGGAGGCGTTGCCCTCTGCATCAAGAAAAAGGCAGTGTGAAGTCTCTGAAGAACAGCCATGAGAAAGCCAAAAGCCTGTTTTTAAGAATCAGAGACCAAGTAACAAAGGGAACCCTGTGGCTCCTGTCTCTTGCAAGCTGCCTGATCAAGAAGAACCTACTGATGAAATCTTGCTCCAGCTACAGGAGACATTGCACTCACTGGCTCTTGTCTGCCAGGGGGACTTCAACCACCCCAAAATCTGCTGGGAAAGCATCATGGTGAGCTG